>NC_072735.1:78260976-78355449 GCF_026930045.1 Uloborus diversus | reverse complement strand
TGTTAGTGCAGGAATTCTTACCGCTTCGAACTTGGAGACCACATCAAACAACTTGTTCCGTGCTGTCCTGACGTCGCTAAACGCATCACTGAGCCTTGGAATAGACGTAGATACTACATTCGCAGCTGGCGTACAAGCTGCTGCTCAAGTCAGCGTTGGAGCAGGAGTAGGCGTCGAAGCAGGAGTTGGTGCTTCTGCAGCTGCAGGACTTGGTGTTGCGGCAGATGCCGATGCTTCATTTGGTGCAGGAGCTGCTGTCGACACAAGTTTTGGTGCTGCAGCAGGAATTGGCGCAAATGCTGCCCTATCTGCAGGAGTCTCCGTCGATTTTAGCGCTACTTTACAGACAAGACTGAGTGCTATGATTGGTGCAACTGGCCTCTACTCCAGACTGTCGTCGAGTATCAATTCTGCAGCACAAGTAAAAGCTGTTCTCTTATCGTTTGCAGGAACCTGTTCCAGAACTTTCGGCGTTCAATTTCAGAGCAGCGCTATGAACTCAGTCTACTCCCAGCTTATCCAAAGTTATTCCGCAAGAGATGGATCATTTTTGGATGTATTGGTAAATTTTGCATCATCGCAATTTGTTAGTGCAGGCATTCTTACCGCTTCGAACTTGGAGACCACATCAAACAACTTGTTCCGTGCTGTCCTGACGTCGCTAAACGCATCACTGAACCTTGGAATAGACGTAGATACTACATTCGCAGCTGGCGTACAAGCTGCTGCTAAAGTCAGCGTTGGAGCAGGCTTCGGCGTCGAAGCAGGAGTTGGTGCTTCTGTAGATGCAGAACTTGATGTTGCGGCTGCTGCCGATGCGTCAATTGGTGCAGGAGCTGCTGTCGACACAAGTTTTGGTGCTGCAGCAGGAATTGGCGCAAATGCTGCCCTATCTGCAGGAGTCTCCGTCGATTTCAGCGCTACTTTACAGACAAGACTGAGTGCTATGATCGGTGCAACTGGCCTCTACTCCAGACTGTCGTCGAGTATCAATTCTGCAGCACAAGTAAAAGCTGTTCTCTTATCGTTTGCAGGAACCTGTTCCAGAACTTTCGGCGTTCAATTTCAGAGCAGCGCTATGAACTCAGTCTACTCCCAGCTTATCCAAAGTTATTCCGCAAGAGATGGATCATTTTTGGATGTATTGGTAAATTTTGCATCATCGCAATTTGTTAGTGCAGGCATTCTTACCGCTTCGAACTTGGAGACCACATCAAACAACTTGTTCCGTGCTGTCCTGACGTCGCTAAACGCATCACTGAGCCTTGGAATAGACGTAGATACTACATTCGCAGCTGGCGTACAAGCTGCTGCTCAAGTCAGTGTTGGAGCAGGAGTAGGCGTCGAAGCAGGAGTTGGTGCTTCTGCAGCTGCAGGACTTGGTGTTGCGGCGGCTGCCGATGCTTCATTTGGTGCAGGAGCTGCTGTCGACGCAAGTTTTGATGCTTCAGCAGGAATTGGCGCAAATGCTGCCCTATCTGCAGGAGTCTCCGTCGATTTCAGCGCTACTTTACGGACAAGACTGAGTGCTATGATCGGTGCAACTGGCCTCTACTCCAGATTGTCGTCGAGTATCAATTCTGCAGCACAAGTAAAAGCTGTTCTCTTATCGTTTGCAAGAACCTGTTCCAGAACTTTCGGCTTTCAATTTCAGAGCAGCGCTATGAACTCAGTCTACTCCCAGCTTATCCAAAGTTATTCCGCAAGAGATGGATCATTTTTGGATGTATTGGTAAATTTTGCATCATCGCAATTTGTTAGTGCAGGAATTCTTACCGCTTCGAACATGGAGACCACATCAAACAACTTGTTCCGTGCTGTCCTGACGTCGCTAAACGCATCACTGAGCCTTGGAATAGACGTAGATACTACATTCGCAGCTGGCGTACAAGCTGCTGCTCAAGTCAGCGTTGGAGCAGGAGTAGGCGTCGAAGCAGGAGTTGGTGCTTCTGCAGCTGCAGGACTTGGTGTTGCGGCAGATGCCGATGCTTCATTTGGTGCAGGAGCTGCTGTCGACACAAGTTTTGGTGCTGCAGCAGGAATTGGCGCAAATGCTGCCCTATCTGCAGGAGTCTCCGTCGATTTTAGCGCTACTTTACAGACAAGACTGAGTGCTATGATTGGTGCAACTGGCCTCTACTCCAGACTGTCGTCGAGTATCAATTCTGCAGCACAAGTAAAAGCTTTTCTCTTATCGTTTGCAGGAACCTGTTCCAGAACTTTCGGCGTTCAATTTCAGAGCAGCGCTATGAACTCAGTCTACTCCCAGCTTATCCAAAGTTATTCCGCAAGAGATGGATCATTTTTGGATGTATTGGTTAATTTTGCATCATCGCAATTTGTTAGTGCAGGCATTCTTACCGCTTCGAACTTGGAGACCACATCAAACAACTTGTTCCGTGCTGTCCTGACGTCGCTAAACGCATCACTGAACCTTGGAATAGACGTAGATACTACATTCGCAGCTGGCGTACAAGCTGCTGCTAAAGTCAGCGTTGGAGCAGGCTTCGGCGTCGAAGCAGGAGTTGGTGCTTCTGTAGATGCAGAACTTGATGTTGCGGCTGCTGCCGATGCGTCAATTGGTGCAGGAGCTGCTGTCGACACAAGTTTTGGTGCTGCAGCAGGAATTGGCGCAAATGCTGCCCTATCTGCAGGAGTCTCCGTCGATTTCAGCGCTACTTTACAGACAAGACTGAGTGCTATGATCGGTGCAACTGGCCTCTACTCCAGACTGTCGTCGAGTATCAATTCTGCAGCACAAGTAAAAGCTGTTCTCTTATCGTTTGCAGGAACCTGTTCCAAAACTTTCGGCGTTCAATTTCAGAGCAGCGCTATGAACTCAGTCTACTCCCAGCTTATCAAAAGTTATTCCGCAAGAGATGGATCATTTTTGGATGTATTGGTAAATTTTGCATCATCGCAATTTGTTAGTGCAGGCATTCTTACCGCTTCGAACTTGGAGACCACATCAAACAACTTGTTCCGTGCTGTCCTGACGTCGCTAAACGCATCACTGAGCCTTGGAATAGACGTAGACACTACATTCGCAGCTGGAGTACAAGCTGCTGCTCAAGTCAGTGTTGGAGCAGGAGTAGGCGTCGAAGCAGGAGTTGGTGCTTCTGCAGCTGCAGGACTTGGTGTTGCGGCGGCTGCCGATGCTTCATTTGGTGCAGGAGCTGCTGTCGACGCAAGTTTTGGTGCTGCAGCAGGAATTGGCGCAAATGCTGCCCTATCCGCAGGAGTCTCGTTCGATTTCAGCGCTACTTTACGGACAAGACTGAGTGCTATGATCGGTGCAACTGGCCTCTACTCCAGACTGTCGTCGAGTATCAATTCTGCAGCACAAGTAAAAGCTGTTCTCTTATCGTTTGCAGGAACCTGTTCCAGAACTTTCGGCGTTCAATTTCAGAGCAGCGCTATGAACTCAGTCTACTCCCAGCTTATCAAAAGTTATTCCGCAAGAGATGGATCATTTTTGGATGTATTGGTAAATTTTGCATCATCGCAATTTGTTAGTGCAGGCATTCTTACCGCTTCGAACTTGGAGACCACATCAAACAACTTGTTCCGTGCTGTCCTGACGTCGCTAAACGCATCACTGAGCCTTGGAATAGACGTAGACACTACATTCGCAGCTGGAGTACAAGCTGCTGCTCAAGTCAGTGTTGGAGCAGGAGTAGGCGTCGAAGCAGGAGTTGGTGCTTCTGCAGCTGCAGGACTTGGTGTTGCGGCGGCTGCCGATGCTTCATTTGGTGCAGGAGCTGCTGTCGACGCAAGTTTTGGTGCTGCAGCAGGAATTGGCGCAAATGCTGCCCTATCCGCAGGAGTCTCCGTCGATTTCAGCGCTACTTTACGGACAAGACTGAGTGCTATGATCGGTGCAACTGGCCTCTACTCCAGACTGTCGTCGAGTATCAATTCTGCAGCACAAGTAAAAGCTGTTCTCTTATCGTTTGCAAGAACCTGTTCCAGAACTTTCGGCGTTCAATTTCAGAGCAACGCTATGAACTCAGTCTACTCCCAACTTATCCAAAGTTATTCCGCAAGAGATGGATCATTTTTTGATGTATTGGTAAATTTTGCATCATCGCAATTTGTTAGTGCAGGCATTCTTACCGCTTCGAACTTGGAGACCACATCAAACAACTTGTTCCGTGCTGTCCTGACGTCGCTAAACGCATCACTGAGCCTTGGAATAGACGTAGACACTACATTCGCAGCTGGAGTACAAGCTGCTGCTCAAGTCGGCGTTGAAGCAGGCGTAGGCGTCGAAGCAGGAGTTGGTGCTTCTGCAGATGCAGAACTTGATGTTGCGGCTGCTGCCGATGCGTCAATTGGTGCAGGAGCTGCTGTCGACACAAGTTTTGGTGCTGCAGCAGGAATTGGCGCAAATGCTGCCCTATCTGCAGGAGTCTCCGTCGATTTCAGCGCTACTTTACGGACAAGACTGAGTGCTATGATCGGTGCAACTGGCCTCTACTCCAGACTGTCGTCGAGTATCAATTCTGCAGCACAAGTAAAAGCTGTTCTCTTATCGTTTGCAAGAACCTGTTCCAGAACTTTCGGCGTTCAATTTCAGAGCAGCGCTATGAACTCAGTCTACTCCCAGCTTATCCAAAGTTATTCCGCAAGAGATGGATCATTTTTTGATGTATTGGTAAATTTTGCATCATCGCAATTTGTTAGTGCAGGCATTCTTACCGCTTCGAACTTGGAGACCACATCAAACAACTTGTTCCGTGCTGTCCTGACGTCGCTAAACGCATCACTGAGCCTTGGAATAGACGTAGACACTACATTCGCAGCTGGAGTACAAGCTGCTGCTCAAGTCGGCGTTGAAGCAGGCGTAGGCGTCGAAGCAGGAGTTGGTGCTTCTGCAGATGCAGAACTTGATGTTGCGGCTGCTGCCGATGCGTCAATTGGTGCAGGAGCTGCTGTCGACACAAGTTTTGGTGCTGCAGCAGGAATTGGCGCAAATGCTGCCCTATCTGCAGGAGTCTCCGTCGATTTCAGCGCTACTTTACGGACAAGACTGAGTGCTATGATCGGTGCAACTGGCCTCTACTCCAGACTGTCGTCGAGTATCAATTCTGCAGCACAAGTAAAAGCTGTTCTCTTATCGTTTGCAGGAACCTGTTCCAGAACTTTCGGCGTTCAATTTCAGAGCAGCGCTATGAACTCAGTCTACTCCCAGCTTATCCAAAGTTATTCCGCAAGAGATGGATCATTTTTGGATGTATTGGTAAATTTTGCATCATCGCAATTTGTTAGTGCAGGCATTCTTACCGCTTCGAACTTGGAGACCACATCAAACAACTTGTTCCGTGCTGTCCTGACGTCGCTAAACGCATCACTGAGCCTTGGAATAGACGTAGATACTACATTCGCAGCTGGCGTACAAGCTGCTGCTCAAGTCAGTGTTGGAGCAGGAGTAGGCGTCGAAGCAGGAGTTGGTGCTTCTGCAGCTGCAGGACTTGGTGTTGCGGCGGCTGCCGATGCTTCATTTGGTGCAGGAGCTGCTGTCGACGCAAGTTTTGGTGCTGCAGCAGGAATTGGCGCAAATGCTGCCCTATCTGCAGGAGTCTCCGTCGATTTCAGCGCTACTTTACGGACAAGACTGAGTGCTATGATCGGTGCAACTGGCCTCCACTCCAGACTGTCGTCGAGTATCAATTCTGCAGCACAAGTAAAAGCTGTTCTCTTATCGTTTGCAAGAACCTGTTCCAGAACTTTCGGCGTTCAATTTCAGAGCAGCGCTATGAACTCAGTCTACTCCCAGCTTATCCAAAGTTATTCCGCAAGAGATGGATCATTTTTTGATGTATTGGTAAATTTTGCATCATCGCAATTTGTTAGTGCAGGCATTCTTACCGCTTCGAACTTGGAGACCACATCAAACAACTTGTTCCGTGCTGTCCTGACGTCGCTAAACGCATCACTGAGCCTTGGAATAGACGTAGATACTACATTCGCAGCTGGCGTACAAGCTGCTGCTCAAGTCAGCGTTGGAGTAGGCGTAGGCGTCGAAGCAGGAGTTGGTGCTTCTGTAGATGCAGAACTTGATGTTGCGGCGGCTGCCGATGCGTCAATTGGTGCAGGAGCTGCTGTCGACACAAGTTTTGGTGCTGCAGCAGGAATTGGCGCAAATGCTGCCCTATCTGCAGGAGTCTCCGTCGATTTCAGCGCTACTTTACAGACAAGACTGAGTGCTATGATCGGTGCAACTGGCCTCTACTCCAGACTGTCGTCGAGTATCAATTCTGCAGCACAAGTAAAAGCTGTTCTCTTATCGTTTGTAGGAACCTGTTCCAGAACTTTCGGCGTTCAATTTCAGAGCAGCGCTATGAACTCAGTCTACTCCCAGCTTATCAAAAGTTATTCCGCAAGAGATGGATCATTTTTGGATGTATTGGTAAATTTTGCATCATCGCAATTTGTTAGTGCAGGCATTCTTACCGCTTCGAACTTGGAGACCACATCAAACAACTTGTTCCGTGCTGTCCTGACGTCGCTAAACGCATCACTGAGCCTTGGAATAGACATAGATACTACATTCGCAGCTGGCGTACAAGCTGCTGCTCAAGTCAGTGTTGGAGCAGGAGTAGGCGTCGAAGCAGGAGTTGGTGCTTCTGCAGCTGCAGGACTTGGTGTTGCGGCGGCTGCCGATGCTTCATTTGGTGCAGGAGCTGCTGTCGACGCAAGTTTTGGTGCTGCAGCAGGAATTGGCGCAAATGCTGCCCTATCTGCAGGAGTCTCCGTCGATTTCAGCGCTACTTTACGGACAAGACTGAGTGCTATGATCGGTGCAACTGGCCTCTACTCCAGACTGTCGTCGAGTATCAATTCTGCAGCACAAGTAAAAGCTGTTCTCTTATCGTTCGCAAGAACCTGTTCCAGAACTTTCGGCGTTCAATTTCAGAGCAGCGCTATGAACTCAGTCTACTCCCAGCTTATCCAAAGTTATTCCGCAAGAGATGGATCATTTTTTGATGTATTGGTAAATTTTGCATCATCGCAATTTGTTAGTGCAGGCATTCTTACCGCTTCGAACTTGGAGACCACATCAAACAACTTGTTCCGTGCTGTCCTGACGTCGCTAAACGCATCACTGAGCCTTGGAATAGACGTAGACACTACATTCGCAGCTGGAGTACAAGCTGCTGCTCAAGTCGGCGTTGAAGCAGGCGTAGGCGTCGAAGCAGGAGTTGGTGCTTCTGCAGATGCAGAACTTGATGTTGCGGCGGCTGCCGATGCGTCAATTGGTGCAGGAGCTGCTGTCGACACAAGTTTTGGTGCTGCAGCAGGAATTGGCGCAAATGCTGCCCTATCTGCAGGAGTCTCCGTCGATTTCAGCGCTACTTTACAGACAAGACTGAGTGCTATGATCGGTGCAACTGGCCTCTACTCCAGACTGTCGTCGAGTATCAATTCTGCAGCACAAGTAAAAGCTGTTCTCTTATCGTTTGCAGGAACCTGTTCCAGAACTTTCGGCGTTCAATTTCAGAGCAGCGCTATGAACTCAGTCTACTCCCAGCTTATTCAAAGTTATTCCGCAAGAGATGGATCATTTTTGGATGTATTGGTAAATTTTGCATCATCGCAATTTGTTAGTGCAGGCATTCTTACCGCTTCGAACTTGGAGACCACATCAAACAACTTGTTCCGTGCTGTCCTGACGTCGCTAAACGCATCATTGAGCCTTGGAATAGACGTAGATACTACATTCGCAGCTGGCGTACAAGCTGCTGCTCAAGTCAGCGTTGAAGTAGGCGTAGACGTCGAAGCAGGAGTTGGTGCTTCTGTAGATGCAGAACTTGATGTTGCGGCGGCTGCCGATGCGTCAATTGGTGCAGGAGCTGCTGTCGACACAAGTTTTGGTGCTGCAGCAGGAATTGGCGCAAATGCTGCCCTATCTGCAGGAGTCTCCGTCGATTTCAGCGCTACTTTACAGACAAGACTGAGTGCTATGATCGGTGCAACTGGCCTCTACTCCAGACTGTCGTCGAGTATCAATTCTGCAGCACAAGTAAAAGCTGTTCTCTTATCGTTTGCAGGAACCTGTTCCAGAACTTTCGGCGTTCAATTTCAGAGCAGCGCTATGAACTCAGTCTACTCCCAGCTTATTCAAAGTTATTCCGCAAGAGATGGATCATTTTTGGATGTATTGGTAAATTTTGCATCATCGCAATTTGTTAGTGCAGGCATTCTTACCGCTTCGAACTTGGAGACCACATCAAACAACTTGTTCCGTGCTGTCCTGACGTCGCTAAACGCATCACTGAGCCTTGGAATAGACATAGATACTACATTCGCAGCTGGCGTACAAGCTGCTGCTCAAGTCAGTGTTGGAGCAGGAGTAGGCGTCGAAGCAGGAGTTGGTGCTTCTGCAGCTGCAGGACTTGGTGTTGCGGCGGCTGCCGATGCTTCATTTGGTGCAGGAGCTGCTGTCGACGCAAGTTTTGGTGCTTCAGCAGGAATTGGCGCAAATGCTGCCCTATCTGCAGGAGTCTCCGTCGATTTCAGCGCTACTTTACGGACAAGACTGAGTGCTATGATCAGTGCAACTGGCCTCTACTCCAGACTGTCGTCGAGTATCAATTCTGCAGCACAAGTAAAAGCTGTTCTCTTATCGTTTGCAGGAACCTGTTCCAGAACTTTCGGCGTTCAATTTCAGAGCAGCGCTATGAACTCAGTCTACTCCCAGCTTATCCAAAGTTATTCCGCAAGAGATGGATCATTTTTGGATGTATTGGTAAATTTTGCATCATCGCAATTTGTTAGTGCAGGCATTCTTACCGCTTCGAACTTGGAGACCACATCAAACAACTTGTTCCGTGCTGTCCTGACGTCGCTAAACGCATCACTGAGCCTTGGAATAGACGTAGATACTACATTCGCAGCTGGCGTACAAGCTGCTGCTCAAGTCAGCGTTGGAGTAGGCGTAGGCGTCGAAGCAGGAGTTGGTGCTTCTGTAGATGCAGAACTTGATGTTGCGGCGGCTGCCGATGCGTCAATTGGTGCAGGAGCTGCTGTCGACACAAGTTTTGGTGCTGCAGCAGGAATTGGCGCAAATGCTGCCCTATCTGCAGGAGTCTCCGTCGATTTCAGCGCTACTTTACAGACAAGACTGAGTGCTATGATCGGTGCAACTGGCCTCTACTCCAGACTGTCGTCGAGTATCAATTCTGCAGCACAAGTAAAAGCTGTTCTCTTATCGTTTGCAGGAACCTGTTCCAGAACTTTCGGCGTTCAATTTCAGAGCAGCGCTATGAACTCAGTCTACTCCCAGCTTATTCAAAGTTATTCCGCAAGAGATGGATCATTTTTGGATGTATTGGTAAATTTTGCATCATCGCAATTTGTTAGTTCAGGCATTCTTACCGCTTCGAACTTGGAGACCACATCAAACAACTTGTTCCGTGCTGTCCTGACGTCGCTAAACGCATCACTGAGCCTTGGAATAGACATAGATACTACATTCGCAGCTGGCGTACAAGCTGCTGCTCAAGTCAGTGTTGGAGCAGGAGTAGGCGTCGAAGCAGGAGTTGGTGCTTCTGCAGCTGCAGGACTTGGTGTTGCGGCGGCTGCCGATGCGTCATTTGGTGCAGGAGCTGCTGTCGACACAAGTTTTGGTGCTGCAGCAGGAATTGGCGCAAATGCTGCCCTATCTGCAGGAGTCTCCGTCGATTTCAGCGCTACTTTACAGACAAGACTGAGTGCTATGATCGGTGCAACTGGCCTCTACTCCAGACTGTCGTCGAGTATCAATTCTGCAGCACAAGTAAAAGCTGTTCTCTTATCGTTTGCAGGAACCTGTTCCAGAACTTTCGGCGTTCAATTTCAGAGCAGCGCTATGAACTCAGTCTACTCCCAGCTTATCAAAAGTTATTCCGCAAGAGATGGATCATTTTTGGATGTATTGGTAAATTTTGCATCATCGCAATTTGTTAGTGCAGGCATTCTTACCGCTTCGAACTTGGAGACCACATCAAACAACTTGTTCCGTGCTGTCCTGACGTCGCTAAACGCATCACTGAGTCTTGGAATAGACATAGATACTACATTCGCAGCTGGCGTACAAGCTGCTGCTCAAGTCAGTGTTGGAGCAGAAGTAGGCGTCGAAGCAGGAGTTGGTGCTTCTGCAGCTGCAGGACTTGGTGTTGCGGCGGCTGCCGATGCTTCATTTGGTGCAGGAGCTGCTGTCGACGCAAGTTTTGGTGCTGCAGCAGGAATTGGCGCAAATGCTGCCCTATCTGCAGGAGTCTCCGTCGATTTCAGCGCTACTTTACGGACAAGACTGAGTGCTATGATCGGTGCAACTGGCCTCTACTCCAGACTGTCGTCGAGTATCAATTCTGCAGCACAAGTAAAAGCTGTTCTCTTATCGTTTGCAAGAACCTGTTCCAGAACTTTCGGCGTTCAATTTCAGAGCAGCGCTATGAACTCAGTCTACTCCCAGCTTATCCAAAGTTATTCCGCAAGAGATGGATCATTTTTTGATGTATTGGTAAATTTTGCATCATCGCAATTTGTTAGTGCAGGCATTCTTACCGCTTCGAACTTGGAGACCACATCAAACAACTTGTTCCGTGCTGTCCTGACGTCGCTAAACGCATCACTGAGCCTTGGAATAGACGTAGACACTACATTCGCAGCTGGAGTACAAGCTGCTGCTCAAGTCGGCGTTGAAGCAGGCGTAGGCGTCGGAGCAGGATTTGGTGCTTCTGTAGGTGCCGCCTTCGGTGCTGCTGCCGATATTGATGCTTCTTCTTCTGCAGGAGTTGGTATAGGCTTAGCAACTTCAGCTGGAATCGATTCATCTGCTACCGGTAACGTCGGTACAGGATTTGGAGCTGCATTGTCGAGTGGTTTTAACATTGGTGGTACTGCCGATTTAAATGTAGCTGCTGCTGTAGAAGCTAAATTGAAATTAGAATCTGCACACAAATTAGCAGAGTGCTTCGCTTCTTCTTCGAGGTTCAATCAAGCAGTGTCTTCGGGTCGAACAGACTATGTTCTTTTAGCTGTAGCAGAAATTATTGGCGAAGTTTTCGGTTCCGAAGCAAAAAATATATTTGAACGGGAATCTAGCTAATGCAACTTGGTCCTCCATATGCATAATAAATAAAAATAAAATATTATTGAGTTTTTTTTTTTTTTTTTTTTTTTTGAATTTGAAAAATCTTTCTTCACATAGAAACTTTGTTCATATGGGTAATAAATTTTAAAATGTCCTTGTGTGCCACAACTAGTGATGTGGATCGGGTAAATACCCAAAAACTGGGTATTTTACAAAAAAATGCAAAAAGTGAGTCTGAAATTTTTTTTTAAAATCTAAGTATGAAATAATTGGTAAAACTGATATATACATATGTATTACACAGTTTATAATATTTTTTATTGGAAGACTTGATGAAATTATGGAAGAAACATATCGTGAACAAAAGAATCTTTCTTTTAAATGTCATAATTGGACAAGTATAAGCAATTCAATGAGGAACTTCAGGATTTCAAAATCACAATCTGGGTTAATCATATCCAAAATGAAAAAAAAAAAAAGGAAGCATGAGGGATGCTTGGAAGAATTTACTGAGAAGTTATTAAGACTATGATGTTATTTATTTATTTATTTTATTGCTGTTTAAGTGGTAACGTGGCAAATATAGAAACAGTTTTCACATTAATAAGCAAAAAAAAAAAAAAAATATTGTTTTCTGTTGCCTTACTCATTTGCATTTGCTCCCCAGTACTTCATGATGAAAATTTGTTCGAATTATTTTTAATACACGCAATTAGTGATGTCGGGTGGGAAGGTAAATATTTTTTGGGGTATTTATCCTAAGGCAGGGTAAATCCCCTACTAATTGTGCATTTTTCCAAAAAAAACTTTAGGTGGTATCAAAAGGTGGTGATTTTCTTTTTTAAAACATAAACTGTAAAATGAAAGATTAAAAATATAAAAATTTATATATTATAATTTCTTTAATTAAAGGCGTAATGAAATCTTATCAAAAAAACTGTCAGAATTTAGAATGAACTATTCTAAAACTTAAATAGGATGGCAGGATAATTTAATTTTTTTATGGGGTAAAGCAAAGGGATTTAAGTTTGGCTTTGATCGACCTTCGATAGTTGGCAGTAGCCAGAAGACCGAAAATATGCTTACTGGGATCATTTTGCTCTATGTTAAAAGGGAGAACGTGATAGGCATTTAGTATTTAGGAGGCGTTAGTTTGTCACTCACTTTGTATTTGTACTGGTAAAACTTTAAATTTTGCTTTGAAGAAAAACAAAAAAGAAAGATGGGACATTCATTGGGCATATCCAACACATTTAATGTGAATATCATATTAGATTGCTAAGTTGTTTCACACAATAATTCTTTAAATATATGATCAAAATACAATTTTTGGGCAAAAATTTGTTTTGTATATGATTGGTTATATATATACATAGTGAAATACAGACAGAAAAGTATTTTAGTTCATTATAAATTTTCGAAATAAATACCTAGGTAAATAACCAAAATGGGTATTTACCCGGGTATATACCCTGGGTATTTACCCTTAAAAATAAATACCCAGGTATTTTACATCACTAGCCACAACAGTACGTTTTAGTAGCAGATTTACTATGTCACAACTGCAAGGACCCCTCAGACATGGGGGAAAGTAAAGGACATTCAAAAAAGTACATGAAAAGTATGTTCTAATGTTTATGTATAAAAGTAGCTCTCTTCATCTCTGAGGGATCCCAACACTGCGTTGCGATGGAACTAAAACCAGTAAATCCGCCACTGTACGTGACAGAGAACTGTCTCAGATAAGCTAAATGATCTTTCTTATTTCAGTAAAATTGGAAAGGTCTCCAAATTTATGTCTGCCTGACAAAGACTACCAGGCCAGCTGTTTAATAAATATCACCTTACATTAATCATTCGAGTGCTGAATAGTTTTCTTGCTGGTTTTCTAAAAATGCGGAATAAAACTCGTACATTGAAAATTAACAGAAATGCCTATAATTATTTCTAATTGTTACACCACATGTATTTTTTCCCAACAGAAATATTTTTAAGCTCACTTACAAGAGAAATTTTCTGCACAAATCCCATTTTTTACATACAGTGCAAATTAATTTACATGGTTCAACTCAGTTCTTTTTTTTTTTACTGCGTACCTCACATTGCCACGAGCTTCACACAGGAAATTTTTCAAAAGAAGTGTAATTTTCACACTTCCTGTGGTAGCTTTGGGTTAACCACTCCTTTTATTTTTCAAAAAAACTGAAAAAAATTCTGAAACGCTATTGATTATTTTAACGGAACGTTTTGCGATTTCACAGGTTTTTATCTATTTCTCCGTAAAATCAAGTATCTTTGCAAAAACGTTTCCTGGATTGCTATAAGTTGCACGAAGACTTTTCACAGTTGCAAAAATATTTTTAACTACCTGTTTAACGATGAACTGAGCGTGTTTATTAAGTGTATTAGTTTATATACGACTATGGCCCGTCCAGATTGACTAAACTCTCCATAGCCGCGTTCACAAGAGACTGTTGTACCTTGCCAATTCCCGCTTCAGCTCCGAAAAAAAAGGTTGGAAAATTCCCCGTTTACGTGTAAAAAGAGGTTGTCCAGAACCCGAGAAAGCGGTATACCCAGTCAGTAGACGAATTTGTTTCGCGTAATGCATTCTGGGTAAAAACTCTGCATTTACTCCAGAAGGAAGGAGGAGGAAGAAAAATCCACATTTAACCGGTATATAACCGGTTAAAAGCCGGTTATTTGCGGGGTCGAAAGTATCCAAGTAAACGCGGCTAATGAGAGCGGATAAGTCACTAGATATTTGCAGCTTTGCAAGGCAAGAATAGCAGCCAAGAAAGATTCTTGGTTCTTACTTGCAATTCTGTCTAAGTTTAGTCCATGGTTGCATTAATGCTTCTGATGCTTTCTTGGTTAATGAAGAAGGTTCGAATCAATTACAGTGAAATTCAGTTACAACGAATACCAATGCAACGAAATATCCGTTTCAACGAAATACATTTTCAGTCTCTATTTAATTTAAACTACATTCCTTTAATTGCATTACAACGGAATTCCCGAAACAACGAAAGAAATTTGTGGTCCCTTGAAGTTCGTTATAACGGGATTTCACTGTACATTAAACCTACATAAATTTTCTTGAAGGTTCCCGAGACATGACTGGCTTTAACCGGGAGGATTTTCAAATTCTTCAGAAAGTATCAAGGATAACTTCAGAAAGGTTACGGATATTTAGTGGAAAACGTTCCTGATTTTTTAAAGATATATGTTACTGGCAGACATGGGGCACATCACCAGCCCATTATTTTCTAGGAACGTTTCAGAATTGTTTTTACAGTGTAACGCTGGGAGTAAATTGTATTCTATGTAATGAGAAAGTTATTACAACAAATAGTAGCGTGATCACACTACTACAGCTTATATTCAAAATACTAGTGTAAATTGTAGAATTCAAATAAGTTAGAAAACACTATGAAGTGAGTAAAATTAAACATTTGAGGAGTTTCAAAACGGATTATATCCAGTTATATATTTTTTTGGCAAAACGAAAAAAAAACGTTTTACGTACAAACACCAACTGTTAAAATTTCGAATTTTTCACAATGTCTTGGTAGAATAACAAGTGACTATTGGCATAAGTCAAGGAATTTTTCCACAACTTTAGCATACCTAAATTGCCAATTTGTTTTGGATATAAGTATTGCCTTTTCGTGTAAAGCAGTGAACATCATCCCTTTTATTAAAAAAAACACGCATTTTCCAGTTTACTTTCAAAGCGGATTCTATCCAGTTTTATACTTTTTGTCAAAACGAAAAAAAAAAAAAAAGTCTTACGCACAAACACTAACTGTTAGAATTTCAAATTTTTTACTATGTTTTGGTAGAACTGACTAATGGCATAAGTCTAAGAATTTTTCCGAAATTTTATTAGACTTAAATTGCCCATTTTATTTTGGACAAATTCCTTTTTGGTGTAAAACAGTGGATATCATCACTTGTGAAAAAAAAACTCGCATTATCTTCAGAAATAAACTTTAAAATTGAAAAAGAATATTCAACATTTTTACTATATATTCTTTTTTACTGTACTTTATTCCTTCCTACTTACTACTTTTTTTTTTATTGAACATTTGAAAAAAAGGACCTTCAATAGAATTAAGTATGAACAATGAAACCACCCAAGCCAATTCAAATAACAGCGTTGTATAGGTATTAATAGATTACAATTTTTATCACAATTAATCACAATTTAATAGTGATATCAATTATTTAATATTAATTTAGTAATCTTAATTTGAGGTCGTGCTTGCCTAACTGATAACAGACTTGCATAAGGCGCAAGGTGCTGCGATCTCTTAATATGGACGGGTATCATGCTTGATTGAAAATGCTCAGCCAGTGCCTCGCTCCGCTATTTTATTTGTGAACTACTTTTGAATTAGAAGTGGCACATTCAAATTTGGATATGTGCCCTTTTGATATGTAAGTGAATGAGTGAATACCGGCAAATAAGGATTAAATTCCACTTTGCTGTAAAAAAACCTGGCGAGAAATAAGTGGATGGATATACACCGTTTAGGTGGTAAAACTAATGTTTACGCATTTTTTAACAGTGGATATAAATCACTTCGAGATGAAAGAAATTCATGGGTAGAAAGAGCTTATACTAGAGATTCTGAAAACGAAAAAGAAAAACAAAAGTGGATATAATTCGTTTTATAAGTAGTCTGACCACGGATTGTATGGAAAGACAAACATCTGTTTTACTGCCAGAAAGGGACAAATCTATTATTTTTTAGCGATGCCAGTTTTTGCAGAAGCTGAGTCTCATTGAAATAAGCGGAATACGAGCATAAAATTTTTACTTCTCCCCCTTATTAACATAAATTCTTCTTAACTGGACGTTTGAAAATTCCATGCAATCCGTGGTCGGACAGTAACCTCATCATTTATCTACATTAAAATTTAACTAGTTAAAATTAGGCTTGCGCCTTCAAAACACATATGAAACAACCAACTTTTGAACGATGCAATCTGTTTTTATCTCTTGACGTTGCCAATTTCATTTCACAATATTTTACTGCAACGGCGCAGCGACCTCTTCTGAATTAATCTGGCCGTTACCCTCACGATGAACTTTAAGTTCATCTGCAAAATTCTTTAAACACAATGGTGTCGTTTCCAAATTTTTAAAAGTATTTTTTTTTTTTTCTGAAAGAGCATGCTTAAAAGCATAGGATCTGACCATTTTTTAAATAATTTATTTAAGTTTAATATTTTTAAAAAAATACTTAAATCGGTGCTCTTTTATTGTTTACACTTCTGTCGTGTGACATCACAAATGATGAAATGTCATACAATGTTGCCATTCACAGAACAAAATATTTAATTCGCATCTTTACTCACGTATATTGGCAACGATATGGTTGACAGCAAGCGTAGAGTGCAATTTTAATTCGCTGCTTGATTATCATAACGTGGAAACGTAGTAGAAAGATACGCCAAATTGCATCATTTGTGACGTCATAAAGACCACGCCTTGTTTGAAAAATCGGACAGTTTAAAAAATTAATAAAAAAAAACTGTTCTAAAAATAAAAGTATTTTCTGGGTCCATGTTTTTTTTTTTTTTTTTTTTGCTCATTCTATCCATTTCAATGACTAAAAGACCCCATTATCAATAAAACATAACATTAAACCACTGTAAGAAAAACAGAAAAATGCAATTCGCAACTCCAACGAACTATAGGGGGCACTGAAGTCACTGTCTAATGGCGGAATTGAAAACTACAACAAACGCACATGGTAACGAAGAAAATGCTAAAAGTGTTGTGATTTTTGTTCGTACGTATGATTTTTTCGCTTTATTCTTTTAAAATTAATTTTCAAAGTCTTGTGGATATTCTGGCCCACGTAGAAAGAAATGAGAATTCAAGAAGCATTACTAAACGTCAAAGATTCATGCAAACTACGTAGTTCGTAGTTCTAAGCAGCTATTTCCACGATGTTGAATTCGATATTTATCAATTCTTGATAAAACTAAATAATAATTGTGGCCTGACAAGAATAACAATTAATGCTAGAAAAATCAATGTGACATTGCAAATTGTTATCGAAAGAAGATGATACTTTTTTGCCTTGCTTGGCTAGCGCTTATTTTTTTTCCCATTTGTAGTTGAGTTATTTCTCTCGAATTCCCGAATCGGTTCATTTAAAAATTTTCTGTTTCGATTTTTCTAATTTCTGAGTTACGATTTAATTGTGTCATGTTATGCAAATCATCAACAAAATTCTCACGGATATATGGTGGTAGTTTTCTTTTCAGTTGATTGACCATTATTTCCTTTCACTTATCGAATTCTGTAATCTTACTACCATTTTATTCCACTCATGATAAAAATTAAAAATGGTTTAACTAAAAACGTGAAATCTCGCCAAGGCTACTTTGCTCGCACAATACTAAAAATTAATAACCCTAAACAAATTTGGCGAAACCTTTCAGCTGAGAATAAAAGGAATAAAGTAAATTCTTTCTCGGTTATTCATTTTGTTCTACGATAATATATTCAAGAAAATATTTTGCATACTGTCCATTCCAACTAAATGCTGCTGTAAAATATGGTAAGTTTAATTAATTTAAGATTAAAAAAACCCCCATATTCTTACAAATTCATACAAAACAATAAAAAATTTTACCTGGTATAACGTTATCCAATTTTGTTAATCCAGAGTTTTCTTGTTTACGCTTCCACCATTTAATACTTTTTTGAAAGAAATAAGGAAAACTAACATTATTTTGAGAAGCTCGAGAATACTACTAAGGGACGAATTAATTTCTGTTGTTGAAGGCGTTCTTAGACATGTTGAATGCGTTACTCAGAACAAACTGACCGCGTTTACGTCAACAGACACACGTGATGCGCAACGTGGCAATGTTTTAGGTGCAGACGCAGTTTTATAAATCACCGCAAGGGGGTAGCGTATTCGAGCGCTGGAGTTCCGAATTGAACACAGTACTGTTTGACCATGGACTGTATGGAATTGGACATCCAGTTCAGGCGACTCCATCTGAATGAGGGGAAAAATAAAAATTTTATGCGCGTATTCCGCTCATTTGGATGAGACTCTGCTTAATTTAAAGGCTAACATACATCTGCAAAATCTGACATCCCTGAAAACTAATAGATGCTTCCATTTCCGCGTGTAAACCGGATGTTTGCCTTTCCATACAATCCGTAATTAGACAGAAAAGTTAGTATTAAAATTTCATTCTTTGAGTTCTAGTTTATATAGACGCTGAACAGGGCGTTTTAACAAGCCTGTAGATGTTTTTACGCAACTTGCATGGGCGGATTTATGGGGGGGGGTAGAGGGGGGCAGTGTCCCCCCAGTTTTGGGAGGACTTTATGTAGTAACAAAATATCATCCAAAAATTAAAAAAATATATTATTATTTTTCTTTTTTGAATAGTTCAGAAGGGAATGGGTGGATTTATAGGGAGGGGGGAAATAGGGGGCAATGCCCCCAGTTTCGGGAGGACTTTATATAGTAACAACACATCTTCCGAAATCTTAAAACAAAAAAATCATGTCTTTTTCTTTTTTGAATAGTTCAATGAAAATGAAGAGAAAAGCAAATGTCCTTTTCTGATGGGAGAAAAGAAATGGAAAAAAAAAAGAACATTAAATACAAATAGTACATCTGTCACTGGGGTGCTGAAAATGTGTCTTAATTCACTATTTTGGATTGAAAACCATTTGGGCAAGTATATGAATGAAAATATAGGCTAAACGATCTATACATTCAGCTGCAACACTTATAATAATTGACGATTATTTTAATTAGAACCTAAAGCAAAGGGGGAAAAACTCCCCCCCCCCCGTTCGTGCTAACAGAACGATCTACTCGTTATGATTTGTATCCACATTTAAAGTATATTTCTGCATAATATTTATGTTCTTAGTAGATTAATTGGCCTTTTGAGAAATTCTAAAAAACATAGTTTTTTCCCCCGTTCTCTCTCTCTCTCTTTAGGAGAGGGAGAGAAATAAATACTATTGCAAACTGAATAAATTTCAGTTATCTGAGTATTCTGATTAAATCAATATTTTTACTTAGAGGGAGAGTACAATTTTACTTACTCTATAAATACTGTTTAAAAAGTAAGGTAAGTCATAATTATCTAAGTGAGTCAGTCCTAGTCATTATTGAAATCTAAATAATTGAGTCATCAAAAGTTTTGAAAATTTTTCTGAAATTTTATAAAAGTCTATAAAAACCAAACAAAGATTGGTAAAATCGCGTAGAAATCCTTTAACCGTAAAAACTGATGAATTTTCGTAAAAATTACAAAAAATCAAGCAAAAATCTGCAGGTAAGAGTGAATTACAAACAGGGCCGAATTAGCCTATAAGATAAACACGCTATTGCTTAGGGACCCTGCTTTGAAGTAGGACCCTAACTCCCCAAAAGAAACTCATGATTCGGGAAATTGCTTGAAAAAACTAATTTAAATTTTAAGTGCTTGAAAACCTTGAATATTTGGAAATGTGTGGCTACAAACCTTAAATTTTAAAATTTCTAACAAATGGTAGAGGGGGAGGAATGCCAAAATATGTCAAATTCAGCTCCTTGCCACATCCTGTATTAAAAATGCAAAAATCATGGTTCTCACGTTTGTAACATATTATTTGAAATAAATTTTTGTGACATATGTTTCATATCTTGCTATTTATTCAATTCTGAATGCAATATTTTGGAAATTCTTTGTATTGATTGCTTTTATCTTACTTCTTCTGCATATTGTCTATCTGTTTAGCACGGGAAAAAATACGCACTACTTCTATTTCTTTTCGTTTTTTGCCCTACTTGCAACTGAAGAAAAATTGTCATGAGAAATCTATGGTTTCTTTTTTCTTTTTAATTTAAAATAGCTATTTCTTACAAAGTTAGAACAGGACTGTAAAAATTTACAATCAAGTACTAAAATATCAGAGACTGGAAAGTACAAATGAAGTGCGTTAAATAATTTTATTTATTTTAGAGTCCTTGAAAATAATTAGATAAGTCTTTGAAAATCCTAAGCAAAGTGGGCTCCAATTACTTCTAGACCATATTTAATCTGTTTAACCAGGAAAAATAATGATACACTACCTCTATTCCTTTTTGTTTTCTGCACTACTTATAATAAAAAAAAGGTTGTTGTTATGAGAAATCTAGTTTATTTTTTCTTTCAAACTTAAAATGGCTGTTTCTTACAAAGTTTGAACAATACTGTACAACTGTATAAACTAGTTATCAATTTCTATGTCTATCCAATTAACTTTATAATGCTTCAAAATGCAGAATTTTATATCCATTTTACAAAATTTCCTCCCGCGGAGAAACCCCGGCCACCTAAAATTGGAGATATTCTATTTCCCACTTAAAAGGGAGCCTTGCGTCACTCTCTTGATACCAGCTCTCACTCTTAAGGTCAATTTTTAAAAAAAACAGCTTGAATACACACATTAATGAAAACGACACACAAAAAAGTAAAGCATGGACTTATGCATCACAGGAAACAGATAAAAACATAGGAGCGGGGGGGGGGAGCAATAAAAATGGTGTTAAAAAAATTCTGCCCCCCCCCCCAGGAACTCAGTCTTAAATCCGCCTATGGCAACTTGATCTTATTTTTCATCTCGACCTCTAAACAGTACTCTTCCCATTTTCCACATAACTCGGGGTTCACGAGATCCACCTAAAAGGACAATGTCATCGATCTGACTGCTTTGAGTGCGTATAGGTGACACTAGATGGTTTGATCTCAAGGTTAATAAATATTGTTCTTTCCATCTGCGCCAAAAATGTTGGATTAACGTCTGTTGGCATTTCACTCTTTTACGCAAAACAATGGAAAAGGAATTGCTCGGATAACTTCTAGCAGGAAGTGAAATTAAGCATCTCCCGATCAAGAGATATGATGGAGCATGGCCCCACTCAATATGTAAGCGCCAGTGCCATTGAGTGGGGCCATGGATGGAGTTAAAGGAGATAGTTCACACTGGCATCTTCATGTACCAAAGTCAATGGTCTTGAATTTACGACAGCTTCAACTTCTACTAGTACAGTATACATTTCTTCATACGATAAAAAGGCCTCATCTAATATCTTCTTTGGAAATGATTTAACGGTTTGAACCATCCGTTCCCAAAAACCTCCCCATCCGTTACCGTCGCAACAGAAAGCCCAAGAACTGAATTGGTTGCTAAGGTGTACGTCATCAAATTTAGGCAACTTTATTTTCACTAACATGAATATTCCAGCTTATTTTATGATGAAGTGCGATAGCATATGCCGAAGAAAGTTATTTCCGAAGGATTTGGAGTATATTTAAAACATAAAAGGTAAGTTGTGATTTTTTTTTTTTTTTTTTTGTCATATAACATTCTCTCATAATCATGAAAGTAATTTTTCTTAAGTAGTAACTGAGAATCCAGGTAATTGCCGGATTCTACTATGAAACATAGCGGTATAATGCTTTGACAGCACTACAGATTGAAATTTACTGGATACAATTCAGATTTTCTTAGCGGAATTAAAATATTTATACACGGACAATGCTCATCTAATTTTCCTAGCTGACCAAAAATGTGGACGTTCGTCAAGTTTGAAAAAAAAAAAAAAAAAATAGCGATGACTAGAACTTGCCGCAAGTTAAAAATCCATTATCAAAGAAAGCGAAAAATTGTTTTCTAAATGAATTGAAGAACATGGGAAAATCCAACATCTATGTGGAACTGCTATGAAACTTGGTAACAGTTTAGATCTGAACTATTTTTTGTCGGGGACACCGTCTACCTCGAACCTCATTTCGACCGAACTTGGCTTCTTTTTTACATTTATGTTTTGTTGGGATTAAATTTAAATAGTTCCTTTAGATCGTCTCAAGATCAGCCAAGAGAAAAGAGGGCGATTGAGCAAGATACCAAAAAAAAAAAAAAAAAAAATCTAAATTAGTCTAATATTCCTTTTTTTCTGTAGAACTTTAATTACCGGGGATATTAAATAAAATCTGTGTGAATTAGTATTCTTTCACAATTTTTGCTACTCGAAAGATCGATTCCTTCCAAGAACAATTTATTCATTTTTTTATTATTATCATTATTAATATGTGTACAACATATAATATTTGAACTACCAAATCGTATATAGAGCTGGAATAATAACCTGTTTTAAGCCCATTTGAATATCAAGTCTAATTCTTTTTCACGTTTGTTGTATTACATTGTTGGCTGGTGATCGGAAAAATCACAACGAATTCAAGTTTGTATCTCTTGCCATTTTCGCCTCGCATCCTCATATTAATAATAGCCGATGATCGAGTAACCCGCGTGTTTTAACAATGAAATAAACTCGTGCCACGGCATGATAATTTGATAATATGCTTTGGTAATGTTTAACATGCAAAGAAAGGGTTTATTTTGGCAAGGCTGAACTCGATCCGGCAACTTAACAGTTTTACTGGTTATACTGTCATTTTGGAATAATGAAGAAACGAAAAAATGGTCAACAATGAACGCTACCTACTGAAGTTTAGGGTTAATCCACCAGATTTAAGGATTTAGGGTTAAAATGTCAACTATCAAAATATCACCAAACAGGCAACGGTTTCGTTCAAGCGTAGAAGCAATTTTCACCCGTCATACCATAACGGGCGATTTTCTAGTTTGTTAATAACTAAAGTGTTTGTAATTGATTTCAGCACGGCTTTTAAAGGAACTTTCAATGGGAGGGTAAAAGCACCGAATGTTGGGTGCCCTTTGTTTTTATCAATTACAACAAACGTGATAAAGAAAAAACAATAATAACGTGCGTGCAATGAAAAGATAGAAACCTGAGATTAGGATTATACAAATACAAATGTGACGACCAGCAACAGGCTCTGGGCCCAGCTAGACTGGTCCTAGTCAATTTACAATCCCCAGGGAAGAACAATGGCCCTCTTAAAACTGTCTACTCCTTTGCTCATTACCACCTCTTCCGATAAGCTGTTCCAAGGTTCCACTACCCTGCTAAAATAATAATTTTTCCTAATATCCATGTTAGCCTGAGATTTAAATAGCTTAAAACAATGGCCCCTTGTTCTGTTTTCAGTGCTAAACTTTAGCCCCGTAACATCTTTCGTTTTAATAAATTTAAACAGTTGAATCATGTCCCCTTGGTCTCTTCTTTGCTCAAGACTGTACATTTTTAGCCTTCTAAGCCTGGAATCATAATCTAAGTGGGAAAGTCCACTTATTAGCCTTGTAGCCCGCCTTTGAACCCTTTCCAATACATTAATGTCTTTCTTAAGATAAGGAGACCAAAACTGAACAGCATACTCCAAATGGGGTCTTACCAAACTTCTATATAAGGGCAGAAGAACTTCTTTAGATTTATTTGAAATAGATCTATTGATAAACCCAAGCATCTTATTGGCTTTGTTGCTAGCAATGCTGCACTGTTGGTTAAACTTTAAATCCTGACTTATTAAGACCCCCAGATCAGTAACTTTGTCTGCCTGATTAATGACTGAACCTTGCAAATAATAACTTGTACACTTATTTCCATGCCCTAAATGTAGCACTTGACATTTCCCAACATTAACAGCCATACCCCATTTATCAGCCCACTCCGTAAAACGATCTAGATCCTCTTGCAGCTGATTTGCTTGTTCTTCATTTTCTACAGTCCCCATAACTTTGACATCATCAGCAAAACAATTCATGTTCCCAGAAATATTTTTGTGAATATCGTTCATAAAGACAATGAACAAAACAGGCCCTAACACTGATCATTATTTCAATTTGAAATCTTAAACAAAGTTTTAGCAGTGAGTATTATTGAGTATTATTTTTTCCAAAACTCGGAATTCTGACAACAACTCTTTAAAACGTCTAGCTGAACAAGAACAACTTTATAGAAAAAGGTTGCGAGCTCGAAGTCAGAGTCGAACTGAGTTAGGAGTAAAAGCATTGGAGTCAGAGTTGTTAGTCAAAGGTTTGAAATTCCAAGAGTCAGAGTTGGTCATTTTCCCTCAAAGTTCGCAACTCTGCCAATGATAGCGGAGCTCACTGTAAAAAAATTCCGAAGCGTTATTGATTATTTTCGCAGAACATATCGGATTTCACAGGTTTTCATCCATTTCCTGAGAAAATCAAGTATCTTCGTAAAAAAAGTTTCCTGAATTGCTACAAGTTGCACAAGTGCAGGCTACACACTGTTGTGAAAAATACTTTAAAGCTACCAGTATAAAGGTTAACTGAGCGTATTTAATGAATGTATCGGCTTTAGCTCGATTACGGCCCGTCGAGATTGACAAAGCTCCCAATAAGAGCGAATAAGTCTCTGGATTCCGTAGCTTTACAAGTACTGCAGGCGATTTAGATTCATGGTAATTGCCTGCAATTCTGTCTTAGCTTTGGTCATGTTTCCAATAATGCTTCAAGAGTTTTCTTGGCAAAGCAGGAAGGTGGAAAGCTATTATATTAAACAGACTTAAATTTTCTCTGAAGGTTCCAACGACACGAATGGCTTTAGTCGGGGATTATTACTGAATTCCTCAGAAAGATGCCAGAATATTTTCAGGAAGGTTACTGAGTTTTAGCGAAAAACATGCCTGTTTCTTAAAGATATGTTACTTGCAGAGAATGGGCATATTAGCAGCTCATTATTTTCCAGCAACGTGTCTCAATTGTTTTTACAGTGTTGGAATAGGTGTCAATCTGATTTTGGGGTGAAGAAGTTGCAACCAAAATTCTCAGGGCAAGAGTCAGTCAATTTCCTTCTAACCCAGTAGCATAGATACATACAATTGTCAAAAATCATGTTAGAATCTGAACAAATCTTTGATAGACTAAAGAAAACAATACTCCAAAATTCCTCTTAGAAAAGCGTCAAAAACCTTTTCAAAAATCCAGTACACAAGAATGAAAACAGTACCTGAAAATAGCAATCTCACAGGAAGATTAACACCTTTAAAATTCTCCACTAGAATAAGACAAATTCTTCATTGTAATTGTGAAACGGCGATCATTTATAGTTAATGGCTTAATTTTTCCCATCGATATTTTGGAATGAAGAAATTTTAAAATGACATTTTGGATGGCAACACTTTGTCCACTAAACCTATTAGACTAGAGGATGCTTCTTTGCCTGTAAAGTTGTTTATTTTATGCAGCAGGAATTATCCTCTTGCGCGATAAATTACGTTATGTAAAATAAACAACCCACGGGGCAATGTAGAAGCACATATTTGGTATTAGCCGGAATCGGGTCAGAAGAAAATTCTGACTTTGCAAATAAACAACCATACAGATAAAGAAGCAGTCTCAATTTCGATTTGGAGTCAAAATGTCTATGTCCAAAATGAATCAATAGTATCAGAAAGGGCATAAGTTACGTGTTTGCAAAACTGAGTTAGCTGTGATTTTACCATATTTTTGTGGTAGAGAAATCGACTAATCTATAAGAAAGTCAATCCTTGCATTACAAAGCACTTTAATTAGCGGGCCCAAATTTTGTTTAATGCAGAAAGGGCATAAGTCCCGGACTTATGCCACTTCTGTTCTTAACGCGGATGAAAGAATGGTGAGGCGCAATGTGAATATGGCAAGATTATAGATGGTTTGGATTTCTTGGCATAATGAAATAAAAACAAATACTAACTCCTTCACTCTAACATTATTAAGGTAGCGGCAGGTCAGTCATTTAGGGGGTCAGGCGGGATTGCCCCGACTTTGATTTATATATATATATATAAGTGGGAGTGGTTTTCATTACTATCCTATGAAATTTGCATTGGTTATACACCCGTCATCCTCCCCCCCCCCCCCCGCCCTGTAAAAATTCGAAATCACAGGCCAAGGTGGAAGTATAAGATAGAAAAGCATCCGAATAAAATTTAATTTTCTCGTCGATTTATTAACATCACTCTAGGAGCTTCAAAAAAAAAAAAAAAATGTACGCTTTCAATGACGCATAAATGCTGGTCAAAGTAAGATCAAAACTGTTCTGAAACTTTTTCTGGAAATAAAACTGAAGAAGTTTAACAAGACTGCTCGAGACTTTTGTAGATTGCGAACGGGATTTCGGGACAGTAAAACAAATGTTTAACAGATATGACAGAGTATTTCCGTGTGAAATTCCATCTCTAATGAGTAAAATTCTGAAATTACGTCAAATCTTTTGAAATCAATGAAATCTGTAACTGTTAAAACAGGTGTCTTTCATTGATATTTTGGAAAAATGACTCTTCGCGATGACAAATGGTTTCAAATCTCAACATTCATGAAATTAGAACATCAAGAAACAATTTCAGGCCAGCTATTTTATAGAAAGTTTTTAAGAATATACTTTCACGCTCGCAAAGTAGTGCTTATCAGCTGAACCACATTTTCCAATATTAAATCGAAAAGAAAAAATGTCATAATGTAGGGTGAAATAACTGATATCAATGAGATTATTCAGAGCAATTTCGACCTAGACTTGATTTTAAAATGGGCTTCAAAAAGTAATAGTTCCAGTTTTATACATAGGCGGATTCAGGACTGAGTTCCTGGGGGGCAGGATTTTTTTTTTTTATGCAGCATTTTTATTGCCCCCCACTCCTATGCGTTTGTCTGTTTCCTGTGATGCATAAGTCCATGCTTTACATTTTTGTGTCGTTTTCATTAATGTGTTTTCATGCTGTCCTTTTTGAATTGACCTTAAGAGAGAGAGCTGGTGTCAAGAGAGTGACGACTCCCTTTTAAGTGGGAAATAGAATATCTCTAATTTTAGGGGACCGGGGGTTTCTCCCCCGGAGGAAATTTTGTAAAATGGATATAAAATTCTGCAGTTTGAAGCCTTATAAAGGTTAATTGGATAGACATAGAAATTGATAACTAGATTATACAGTTGTACAGTATTGTTCAAACTTTGCCAAAACAGCCATTTTAAGTTTGAAAGAAAAAATAAACTAGTTTTCTCATTGCAACAACCTTTTTTTAATTATAAGTAGTGCAGAAAACGAAAAGGAATAGAGGTAGTGTATATTTTTTTTTCCTGGCTAAACAGATTAACAATATGCAGTAGAAGTAATTGGATTCTACTTTGCTTAGGATTTTCAAAGACTTATCTAATTATTTTCAAGGACTTTAGAATAAAATTATTTAACGCACTTCATTTGTATTTTCCAGTCTCTGATATTTTAGTACTTGATTGCAAATATTTGCAGTCCTGTTCTAACTTTGGGAGAAATAGCTATTTTAACTTTAAAAGAAAAAAGAAACCATAGATTTCTCATGACAACTTTTCTCCAGTTGCAAGTGAGGCAGAAAACGAAAAGAAATAGAAGTAGTGTGCATTTTTTTTCCGTGCTAAACAGATAGACAATATGCAGAAGAAGTAAGATAAAAGCAATCAATGCAAAAGGATTTCCAAAATACTGCATTCAGGATTGAATAAATAGCAAGATATGAAACATGTGAGTCACAAAAATTTATTTCAAATAATATGTTACAAACGTGAGAACCATGATTTTTACATTTTTAATACAGGATGTGGCAAGGAGCTGAATTTGACATATGTTGGTATTCCTCCCCCTATACCATTTGTTAGAAATTTTAAAATTTAAGGTTTGTAGCCACACGTTTCCAAATATTCAAGGTTTTCAAGCACTTTAAAATGAAATTAGTTTTTTCAAGCAATTTTCGTTTTTTAATCATGAATTTTTTTTTTTCGGAGTTAGGGACTCACTTCAAAACAGGGGCCCTAAGCAACAGCTTGTTTATCTTATAGGCAAATTCGACCCTATTTGTAATTCTCTCCTACCTGTAAATTTTTGCTTTATTTTTGTAGTTTTTACGAAAATTCGTCAGTTTTTACAGTTAAAGGATTTTTACAATTTTACCAATCTTTGTTAGGTTTTTATAGACTTTTATAAAATTTCAGTAAATTTTTCTAAAACTTTTGATGACTCAATTATTTAGATTTCAATAATGACAAGGACTGACTCACTTAGATGATTATGACTTACTTTACTTTTTAAACAGTATTTATAAAGTAAGTAAAATTGTACTCTCCCTCTAAGTAAAAAGATTCATTTAATCAGAACTCTCAGATAACTGAAATTTATTCAGTTTGCAATAGTATTCACTCTCTCTCTCTCTCTCAAAAAAGAGCGAGAGAGAGAAGGAAAAAAATCTTATGTTTTTTAGAATTTCTCAAAAGGCCAATTAATATACTAAGAACATAAATATTATGCACAAATAAATACTTGAAATGTGGACACAAATCATAAAGAGTAGATCGTTCTGTTAGCGCGAATGGGGGAGATTTTCCCCTTTGCTTTAGGTTCTAATTTGTTAAAATAATCGTCAATTATTATAAGTGTTGCAGCTTAATGTATAGCTCGTTTAGCCTATATTTTCATTCATATACTTGCCCAAATGGTTTTCAGTCCAAAATAGTGAATTTAGACACATTTTCAGCACCCCAGCGACAGTTGTACTATTTGTATTTAATGTTCGCTTTTTTTTTTTTTTTTCCTTTCTTTTCTCCCATCAGAAAAGGACATTTGCTTTTCTCTTCATTTTCATTGAACTATTCAAAAAAGAAACAGTCATGGTTTTTTTGTTTTAAGATTTTGGAAGATGTGTTATTACTACATAAAGTCCTCCCAAAACTGAGGGGCATTGCCCCCTATGTCCCCCCTATAGAAATATATATATATATATATATATTTTAATTTTTAGAAGATGTGTTGTTACTACATACAGGGTTCATACTCTATTTGGATGAAAAAATTCCATGACTTTTCCAAGACTTTTTCATGACTTCAATGAAAATTTTCATGACCTCGTTATACGAAGAGAATAGCACTATTTAATCTCAAACTTGGTAATATTTGGAAATGAGCATTAGCAAAACGTCCCACAGCCTCATTGAAGCATACTCGTTGTGGAAAAAATATAAGTGCACACTTAAAACACTAAACTATTCTTATTTGTCTTTATCATATAAATTTAAGTAAAGTAAAAATGCAGTGAAGCAAATATGATGATGCTTAAATGTATATATATATATATTTTTTTTTAACAGGCAGAATGATGTTGAATGGGACAAAGGTTGAATGAGTCATCATTAAGTTTCAATAAATTTGCTTCAAAAGTTACCTTTTAGTGTCAACAGTGCCTTTAATCATCCACATTAACTTGACAGTATTTTGGTTCTTTAAAATAAAGCCACATAGTTTAGTTCTTTATGTTTCCAAACCAGATCTTTTTTGAAAAAAACATTCAGTAATGAATCAATCTTCTGATTCAAAAGTATATTTGTTTTGTTTACAAATTTGCATTTTCAAATGCATATAAATTAATAGGTACAGAAATTTCAGAACACGTTTAATTCCCGACATTGAACGTAGCAGCGGGTAGCATGGATTAGTTTTGCGTACCGTATGTTGGGCACTACTGTTTTAGAGCATACGAATTCCTCTTTTTCTGTATTCTGTCGCCTCACTTAATATCTACATTTTCTAAAACATTCAACAAATTAAGATAAACGCTGAAAAATTTAATAATAAAGTTCTTACAAGTGATGGAATCGAATTCGCATGCAACTGAATTGCTTTTTTTGAGTGGGCGTGGTAAACTAAGAACGTGAAATTTTGCTACTACAGAATATGAAACACAAGAAGTGTTGAAAATAACAGAAAATTCAAAATAAATGATGTCCACGCAGTAAAACCACATCGCAAAAAATGGCAAGCGGCTGCGACAGAAGTGGATGCAATGAGATTTCAAAACTCAGATTTGATTTTTTGGATCGTTCAATTTTCCACTTGTAATAGCTTTTATGTGCTATACTGTTAAATCACTCAAGATTTCTAATGCTCCTTTAGTTACTGTTCCTTTCGCTTTGTCCAGGACTTGAAATAAATTTCCATGACTTTCAATGAAAATTCAATTTTCCATGACTTTTCCAGGTCTGAAATTCTGTTATTTTTTTTCCATGACTTTCCAGGATTTCCATGACCCGTACGAACCCTGTACATAAAGTCCTTCCAAAACTGGGGGGGCATTGCCCCCCCCTCTGTCCCCCCATCAATCCGCCCATGGTTCTATATATCTTGGTAGTTCAAAAAGAAAATAATTTTGATAATAATAATAAATAAGTTGTTCTCAGAAAAAATCGTTGTTTTAAATAGTGAATTTTTACTATGAAAATTGTATAAGAATGCAAACTCGGTTTTTATTTAACCCCCCCCCCCCCCATTAGTTAAAGTGCTACAAAAATGAGAGGAATAATATGGCTAATTTAGACTTTATTGATATCTTGCTCAACCTCTCTCTCTGTCTTGAGTTGATATATTTAAATTTAGTTTATTTTTCATTGTTTATTTAATTGCACTGACTCACATAAACGATGACGAAACTCAACTTAGAACGGAAATAAGGCCAGCTTTCATTTAGTTTCACTTGTACACCAAACTTTAGTATGAATCTTTGCATCACTTCTTGAGATATAGCAGTCATATAAAACAAGGAAAATTATTCGGTGCGCCATCCTTTTGGGATGATTAAAGCCAAAAATAAAAAGGCTACTCGCCCTTTAAAATATACCTGTAGACCAAATTTTGTCTAAATCCATGTTTTACTTTTTTTTTTTTTTTTGACTTATCTCGGGCATGTTTAGCAATGCTAAACAACCCCCATGAATCCAAATATCTGCAAAAAATCCAAGAACAGCAATGGGTCACTAAGGACCTCATCCTTCGAAAAACCCAAACAAGATAGAATGTGCTCAGGTGAAACCTCTCCGGCAGAGCACCAGTGACACTCCGGAAAAGTCTTGATATTCCCAGAGAATCTAAGAGCTTTTGTGTGGCCACTCAGGAATCTCGAATATGTTGTCTGGAGGAGTCTACCCTTGAGTCTAAAGGACTCACCAGGACAATTTGCAAAATACCAGGCGTGTCTGGGAGGTGTTTTAAATTGGCGATTGAGCTCCATTTTTGAAATCGTGGAGATCTCACTGAAAGTAAGATCTCCACAAGGGCTCACACCTTCCGCAGCAGCAGATCTAGCCAAAAAGTCAGCCCTTTCGTTACCCTCAACTCCAACGTGGAAAGGGATCCATTGAATGTTTTACTTCTTGAATACATCAATCACAAGTAAAATAAAGAAAGGGGAAAAAAAACATTTGATTGCTCCACCCTCAGCCGTTATTGGCCTCGCCTTGACATCTGTCCCGCTGCTGCTTCCTAATATTTTATTTGATTCCGTTCATCATTTCTTGAGAAATGTCAGTCACGCATATCGATAAAAACGTTCAGTCGCTCCTATATCTTGTACGAATTGACGCAAAAAACCACTCAGCCCTAAATCATGTACGGGTAATGGCCTGTACTGTTCGAATTCTTACTACAGGTTTTGAGGTAGAACAGCCACAAACAGGCCCAGACTGGCCAGGTCGGCAAGTCGGAGATCGCCGAGGGCCCCCGAGCTGGGAAGGGTCACCAAACGAAGCCTTTTTTTTTTTTGAGCAATCACGATTGCTTATTGTTCTCATTTGACTGTTTTGAATTCCTATCATTTTATTTTCCCACCAGCACCCTCTGCCAGCACCACCGTCACGTGGACCGGCCTCACGATGCTGCTCCTCTTGCGAAAACCGTCTCTAGGTTGCGTCCATATCCTACACACACATAAACACACTCATGCCTGCGCACAGACACAAACAGAGACTCCTACACACACACCCACTCATGCTTGCACACAGATACAAACACATTTGCCTACATACACACACATGAACGCCTACACACACAGCACTGCATATACAGCACGCACAGACATGCATACATACACACACAGGCGCACCCACACAAACAAACACATGGGCCTACACAAACACACACATGCGCCTACACAAAACACACACATGTGCCTACACAAACACACACGCGCATTCATACACATACAGGCTCATGATTGCGAAAACCATAATTTGAATTCAAGATGCCAAAAATTCTAATTTATATATATATATATATATATATATATATTTTTTTTTAAGCGAAAAATAATAAAACAGTGTTCCTATTTCCTTGTAACTCTTTCGATCAGCTTATTTATGCTTTTTTGAGAGGATCAGAGTCTGATTACTGAATGGGCCAACTATGCAGTGGCCTAGGGTCCTTGCTTTTTCGGGGCCCCCCAAATAGCTAAAATTGTTTTAGCCAAAGACTAAATGTGTAAGGTTTTGACTGCATGGGAGCCTCAAAAAATGTCTTGGCTAAGGGTCAACTTCAGAACTACAAAATAGGCAAGTTAGGTGGCTGTCTACGGGACTCAGGCCTGAATCTATAAATTTTGGGCCCCCCTGCAACAAAATCTGTAGGGCCTGGCCTCTCCTCAGAGGCCGCAAGCCAGCAGTGTATATTTGAAACGTTAGTAAGTCTTAGGGCTAGTTTTTTGAGCAATCACGACTGCTTATTGCTTTCATTTGACTGTTTTCAGGTCCTATCATTTTATTTTCCTGCCAGCACCCTCTGCAGCATCACTGTTGACCGGCCGCCTCACAATGCCTCTAGCGAAAACCGTCTCCAGGTTGTGTCAATATCATACACACACACACAAACACATACATACATACACTCAAACACATACACATTCCCCACCCCCCACACACACAAACATTCATACACACAACTACCCACACTCATACCTGCACACAGACATAAACACACATGCCTACACACACACACATACCCCCTCTCCACACACACATAAACGCAAACGTCTACATATACACACGTACTCGTGATTGCGAAAAACATAATTTGAATTCAAGATGTCAAAATTCAAATTAATTTTTTTTTTTAATTTCTTGGGTCGTTGGGCCCTTAAGGACGTGGCCCCGCACTGTGGGGTCAGCAGGTATGCAGGTCCGGGCCTGAAGGCAGAGCCTGATTAAGGTATTAGAAGAACCTATATGCCAAACAGTTTTTCGGAACTCCGCTGTACTCAAACTTTACAATTTTAGCCTTATTAGGTTATTGGCTAAAGCAATTTTAGCAATTTTTTGGTTCCCTAAAAAGCGGGAACCCCAGTTGCCTAGTTGGCCTATTCAGTAATCAGGGCCAGCCTGAAGAGGCCCCCCTCGAGTAATCCTAAAGTTGAAAAAAGTGCTCTTTTCAAATTCCAACTAACTTTCATTTAACCCGATTTTCAAATAAATTAGAAATTGAGTTTTATTCACGAAAATTAGCTTTAATTTTAATGTTTTGGGAGCTATTAAGGATAAGCGAAGATTGCTTCTATAAGGTATATCGATTTTTTCCCCCGACAATTTGCTGCTTCGAAATATGGAGGTACAACTGTACTATAATTTTACACCAAACTTTTTTTTTTTTCTTTCCTTCCCTCTGTTATTGCTACTGCTGCCAAGAAGGATAGAAGGGAGTTGTTCATTAACATTTTAAAATATTATTTTTAATGAAATACATGAGGCGTCCCTTAGGGGACAGAATGGCCGTTTTCCGTGAAGTGGCCCTACTGCACTCAGTTAAATGCATCCTTGTTTCAAAATTTGAAGTCATTCTTTTGCTCAAGGTCCATCAAGGTTTTCAGTTTTTGTTCGTCAAACCTTAAAATTCAAGAAATAAAGTATAAATATATGCGCAAAAATTCCTCATTTGTGCTAATGGCTTGAGCAAAATATATTTTGAACTAAAAGGCAGATTTCTTTCTTTAAACAAAACTTGTTAAACAGAGTTCGACCAAGAAAATGTACTAGAAAAATTGTTTAAATTTGGCTGTTTTAAGGGTATTTTTTCAGAAATAAAAGTTTTTGTTATACATTTCTTTTACTTCCAATCTGTCAACATTTATTGTGAATAATTGGAGGAAATGAATAACTACTCTACATTTCAAAAATGCATTCATTAGCAACTAAAACGAATAAAAGTAATAAAAAAGCCCCTCTTAAATGTATAGCTTTTTAAATTGTTGAATGTGATAAATAAAGCATATTTTATGCCTCTATAATAGAAGTTGTGGAACAGCGACACATTTCTTTCTCTTTCTGAACGTTTTCCCCAGCGCTCCACATTGGATACCATTGTTTTCTTTTCCCCTCTCCCTTCCCTTCCACCTCTGTCCGCGGCGGCAAGTCTGCGACTTTTGGTGTCTCCCATCTCTTTTATCCGCCTTAATTGCTGCCGAAAGGCTTTACACCCCAATATGCCAAACCTAATGTCCCCTGAGAGTACTTTTACACAGGTGGACATGCCACCTGAGTGCGTTTTTCCAAGTTCTTGTAGAATCAATGAGATGAGATAAGAACCGGAATTTGGGCAATGTTAGTCGTGTGAAAAAAACTCGAACAAAAGAAAAATACAGGTGTAAAAATAGGAGTAATCAAACTTGATGACTTGTACAAGACTCAATAAATTCATGTGGATTGCTTTAGTGCCTCACACCTTGTTCATATCAGTAAGTGAGAAAATTGAATGCACATGGAAACCAGGGTCTTCATGGAAACCCTTCGGATGGGGTCTTAATCACCGGATATTGGCCATGAAACTATTCCAGGTGGGGTTTTTAACTCTACAATCTCTAAACTGCATTGATAGTTGAAGTTCTGTATTTGACTTGCATACTATAATTTTTATTATGGCGAGTAAAAGAAAAAATCATAGGGACAAGATACTAAAAAGATGAAACAGGAAAGGTATGATAATTTTTAATGGACAGGCAACATTTTGGGCCAGCAGCATTTAGAACAGGCAGCATTTCGGACCGGCGACATTTTGGACCAGCGGCATTTTGGACCGGCAACATTTTGGCCGCGACACTTTGTCCCGCGACATTTTGACCCCAAATCATACTCAGAACTGCCAACTGCTACGAAAAAATCGCAGTTTCTATGAATTACAGCTTTAAACACTATGAGGTAAGGAAAGTCAAAAAGTTATTTACATTAAAAGGAACTAATTATTATAAATTATAGTAAAAATTAGGCTTGCAACTTGAAGAACTGAAACAACCAACTTTTGAATGATGCAATCTTTTTTTATCTCTTGTCGTTGCCAATTTCATTTCACAATATTTCACTGCAACGGTGCCTTCTTCTGAATTAAGAGATTGTCACCTTTGGCGCCTGTTTGAATCCAGTTGGCAGCGGTATTAATCAATCTATATCTATCTTTATAAATATGAATAAAATATTTTCTATATCTATCTCCAGTTCTGCTTTGTGCCATTCACCTTTTTACGCCAAGAATGCCGCCTGAGGCGGCTTCTATCTACTTATACGGCCTATCTCAAAATTCTCTAATCCATCTCTATTTATTTTAACTTAACTGTCCATTCGATAAAAAAACAAAGATTTTAAAATAAAAAAAAAACTCTCCTATGTTCCCCCTAGTGTGAAAAAAGTAGCATTTGCAAAAAGAAAAAAAATCACTACTTTTATTGAATTAAATGCACCAGCAGCGCCGGGTACTCAGCTTGTAGTAAACACATTTCATGCTTGCTCCAGAGAAGACTTGATTCAAAATGTTCATTATGATTACTATTAATATTGCTGTTTTAAGGCAACGAATTTTTGTAACAATGGGTTTTATATTTAATCATTTAATGGGGAAATTGCATGAAATTCACTGTTTTCCATAATAACTTTATTAAACTAAGTTTTTTAGAAATAAATTATAGTCTATGTTTCTTCCTGATAATATAATGTAGCTATCTATGGTGAAAAAATGGTTAATATCGGTCCAGTAGTTTTGAAGATTACCCCGGACATACACACAGAAGTAGCCATTTATGTATTCACAACTGTAATAAACTCTAGGGGTCACAGCAGCCACTGTCTAATGGTGGATGAAAAAGGTAAAACAAACAAATGCTGTAACTTATAACTTTAGTTACAGCAATTTTTCATCGTGTTTGTGGGAAGCTTTCTTTTCTATTCTTCTGAAATTACATTTCATCTTAAACTGTCTGAAGCCTGTAATTTACCCCAAGGAAAACACGTGGAATGGAATGTTTTACCTTTTTCTTTAGTATTGTTAATCACTGCAAGGTAGCGTATTCAAGCTCTCGAGTTGTAAATTAGAATAATGACAAATAATGACAATTTTCATACAAATTTAAAGTTTGGTAGTGTAATACCTTTTATTGCAAATATGCAAACGACAATTTAATTAAGGACTAATCGTTGATTAAACTTATTTATTAACTTACAATTATTATCATATCTGAAGAGATTAATAGAAAAAAATATTTTGACAATTCAAAATATTAGAATATTTATTTAACTGTTTCAAAATATTAGAGTATTAATCATTAATGTTCCTTTAATTATCACCAATTCATAGTTGGCGGCATCATTGATTAAATCAGGGTTGGTATTTTGTCCACTTTTTTGTAAAAAGTCCAGGACGCCAAAAGAAACTGGACAAAATTGGACGAAATAAAATATCAACTGATTATCCATACATAAATTTATTGTTATGGTGTAATAAAATTAGTATATAATTCTAATACATTATATATTATGAATTAAACATTTATTTTAAATAAAATGATTGTTAATTTTAGAATTTAGTAAATCCAAAAAAAAATTTTATTACACATTGGTGCAACTAATTGTAGATTATAATTTACTTAAAAGTAATAAAATTTAACAATGTGAATAAGATATTGGGCGTGATTACACAACTATGTATTGCAACAAAAAAAAATTAAACTCAATGGAAAAGTCAGATGAAATGCTTGGGGGACATACATACAAAATGAAGTTTTATAGACTAAAAACATTTTATTACTGTAATATTTTTTGAATTTTTATTGATGTTACCCCATAGTAAAATATTTTTGTACTCTGCATGTTTTAATGGATATGTTAATGTCACACAAATTACTACTTCAGTAGGATTGTGGGTAGTCAGAACAGTGTCCGGAGGAGAATATAATGAGCAAGGGGGTCGATAGCTTTAAAATTGCCATTAATCTTCATTGGGGACTAATAAATTGACTAGGAACAGCCTAGCTGGGTACAGAGCCTGTTGTTGATCATCACATTTCACTTCATGTCAACATTTCCTTTATTAATATCTAGTAATCCCCCCCCACCCTTTTTTAAATAATGATTTTTAATGTTTTGAGACTCCAATCTTTAAAAACTTTTTATTTTTATTTTTTAAATTTCATAAATGCATTTATTATGCGCAATAACCTCCACATCACAGATAAACATCTTAAAATCTACAGCAGATGTATTTGTTTTTATGAATGCTATTACATGCATTATAACTTATTAACACTCATTTGATTTACATACACACTTACATAAACTTCAACACATCTTATTTTTTTTCATTTTCACTTTAAAATATTTTTCAATCAATTGTTTATATGCATATTTATGTAAGCTCTATTTTTATGTTAAAATGTTACTTGAATAGGAAGAATCTATTAATTACTTATTATTTTCAATACTGTATTTATATACTACTAGCAGTACCCGCACAGCAATGCCCCTGCTAAAAATTTAATGGAAGTCAGTTGAATAAAAAAAAAATTGACGCCCCCCCTCCCCCTCTGATGTGAAATGATCGTTTTTCTTTGTATAAAATGCGTACACACATTTTCAAAAAAAAAAAAAAAACTAAGTTTCTTTGGAATTTAAAACTTTTCGTCAAATTATTCAATTAGATTTACAGTTGCTTTAAAACTCTATTTAGCGAGTGAAGCGGTTTTTATTGCAATTTGAAATATTTTGCCAAATAAATAAAAAAAGACATCAAACAATATCTTTCAAATGTAAAAATAATTCCACAACTCGATTGTTTATTCGCAACTCCAGAGCTCGAATACGCTACCTTGCGGATATTTAGAAAACTGCCGAAAAAGCTAAAACATTGCGTTCCACGTGTTCATTTTGGGCAAAACAAACAGTCTGTTATGTGTACTTTTTTATTTGAATAATTCATCATTTGGAATCACCATCCCCAACAGCGTAACATCAAAAATATCTGATATAAACTGTGAGTACACATTTTATTTATCTTGTTCTGAGTGAATTTGAATAAATATTAGTTTTTCAATTTGATGAAAAAAAGCGGACTTAACAACATTGACTGGACACTAGGGCCATGCTGAAAAATTACTCTTTTCCTTAACCTAATTCCACATAAATGATTTAAATAACCTTTGTTACTACAGCATCCAACTAAACTGGACAGTATGCAAATAAATTTTCTTGAAAATATTTGTCGCAGAACAGATTGAAAAATCCAGAAAGAACGTTAAGAATTTGAACAATAAAAAAATAAAAGCTTGGAATTTTTATCGCAAAAATATCGCGCCAAATTTACTTTATGGCTCTGCAAAAGATGACATTATCGGTGGAAGAATTTCGCCAAAAATCTGTTTATAGTGTCTTAGTATTGTGTGAAAGAATAATGTATCTTGAAAATATTTCGCATATCAGTTAAATCATTTCCGTGACGAATGAATTAAATGCATGATGATTTCTTTTGATATCCAATCATATAGTCATAGAAACAAATTATCTAGTGTTAAATGTTACTCTTGACAGTCTGTCATGTATGTCCACTATGTGACAAAAATATCAACAAATGCCGGAAATGTCACGAAACTGAACATATGTACTAATGTATAGAAAAAACGGTACAAAATGAAAATGCTTTCGAAGCGAACCAAAAATTTATGAATTCCGAATTTAACATCGTGAAAATGGCTGCTTCAGAACAACTTACTGTGTGTTCTGCATTAATTTTTTACTTTCGTAATACTTTTTGATTTATAATCTCTTTCTACATGGGTCAGAATAACCAAAAGACTTTGAAAAATCTTTCCAAATGAATAAAGAACAAAAAATCATGCATGCGAACAAAAATTTCTCTCATTTCCTAAGTTTAGAAGCAATTTATATGTTACAGCATGCGTATGTTTTAGTTTTTTCATCCGCCATTAGACAGTGACTGCAGCGCTCCCTATAGTTTGTTGGAGTTGCGAATTGCAAAGCTTACCCAGCAACCACGCTATCATAATTGATCCGTCTAACGGAAAAAAAAATCCTGCGGAACATTCAAAAATCGTCGTCAGAAAAAAAAAAGCAAAGAAAATGTCGTACATTTCACTCATATAAAACAAATCAAAAGTTTCCTTTCCTTCAAAACAAATCGCAAAAGCAATGAATTACATTAACGGTTGCCTTAAAACAATAATCCTAGACTGAACTGCTCAGCGCCTAACGTGCCAAGCGACCACGCTACAGGAACACAGCCCTTTTGAGAGTGAAGCAGATGTTTTTTCTTTAGCAATAATAAATAGTTCGCCAAACAAACAAAAAAGTATAAAATCACATTAACAGTAGCTTTCAAATCTTTATATATTAAGAGCTGCGTTGCCCAGCATTGTCCGGTCTACCTTGAGGACAAAAATTGTGTCAAGTGACATATATTCAACAATTAATTAAAAAAATAACTTAATAACTTACAGAATAAATTAAATAAAAAAAAAACATGCAAAATTACCCTTCCAAACAATGAGGACAAATAATAAAATACTTTTAAGAAATTAAAATGCGAAAGATGGATTTTAAAAGCGTAACCATGGAAAAATGAAATAAGTTTAAGAAATCAGATGCAAAATAATGAAATACACAATGGATTCAAAAAGCGTATCCATGGAAACGCGAAAATAAAATGGTTGACAACCTGAATCAAAATAACATATTTTGAAATTGATTTAAAAATGCTTGTAACTTTTTTCCTTTGAAGATAGATGCTAATTCTTTCGACCTTAGGTCGAGAGAGATCTGGAGTAAAAAATTTCGCTTTTTCCAATGCTGTCAAAAAGGAAACTGTGGGACAATTCCTACACGTTTTATTAATAGATTTAATGAAGAAAATAGTGCGTAAATTTCAGCTAAGCCTAAAAACATTCAAGTTAAAAACACAAATTACTCCCGTCCTAATTAAGTTAGAGCATTGAAATAAATTGTTTAGAACGCAGAAAATCTACCCTTTTTAACGATATACAATATTAATATGTGCAAGTAATTTTTCACCCCTTTAATAGGCAATTTACGTAAAATTTGGGCCTAAATTTGAATAAAAAAAGCACTATTTATCGAATTTTTTGAATTATAGCCTATGTTACTCAGTTGGAAAGCACCTTTCATGTAATGAAAGAATTTTTCAAATAGGCGCAGTGGTTCCGGAGATTACCTCGAACATATAAACACACAAAAATCCACCCTCTCTCTTTGTAATATTAGTAAAGATACTAGCAGTACCCGCAAAGCGATGACCATGCTAAAAATTTAATGGAAGTCCGTTGAATAAAAAATAAATTGACGCCCCCTCCCCTCTAATGGGAAATGATCATTTTTCTTTGTATAAAATGCGTACACACCTTTTCAAAAAAAAAAAAGAACTATTTAAGTTTCTTCGGAATTTAAAACTTTTCATCAAATCATTAAATTAGATTTATAGTTGCTTAAAACTCTGTTTAGAGGGTGAAGCGGTTTTTACTGCAATTTAAAATATTTCGCCAAATAAACAAAAAAAAAAAACATCAAATAATATCTATCATATGTAAAAATAATTCCGCAACTCTATTGTTTATCGCAAAACTTGCCCAGAAACCATGCTATCATAGTCGATCCGTCTAACGGGGGGAAAAAAGCATCCTGTAGAACATTCAAAAATCGTCATCAGAAAAAAAAAATTTGTACATTTCACTCGGATAAAAACAAATCAAAAGTTTCTTCTCTTTCAAAACAAATCACCAGAACAATGACTTACATTAATGGTTGCCTAAAAACAATAATCCTAGACTGAACTGCTCAGCGCCTAACGTGCAAAGCGAACAAGCTACCGGAACCCAGCCCTTTTGTGAGTGAAACGGATGTTTCTTCTTTAGCAATAATAAATGTTTCGCCAAACAAACAAAAAGGTATAAAATCACATTAACAGTAGCTTTCAAATCTTTATATATTAAGAGCTGCGTTGCTCAGTCTACCTTGAGAAAAAAAATTGTGTCGAGGGACATATATCCAACAATCAGGCTTAAATAATAAAAAAAAACACGATCCAAAATTACCCTTCCAAACAATGACGACAGATATGTATTAAAATACTTTTAAGAAATTAAAATGCGAAAGATGGATTTTAAAAGCGTAAACATGGAAACATGAAATAAACAATGGATTCAAAAAGCATAACCGTGGAAGCCCGAAAATAAAATGTTTGACAACTTGAATAAAAATGACATATTTCCAAATTGATTTAAAAACGCTTGTAACTTTTTTTCCTTTGAAGATAGAAGCTAATTTTTTCGACCATAGATCGAGAGAGATCTGGAGTAAAAAACGTCACTTTTTCCAATAGTGTCAAAAAGAAAACTGTGGGACAATTCCTTCACTTTTTATTGATAGATTTAATGAAGAAAGTAGTGCATAAATTTCAGCTAAGTCAAATAAAGTTCGACCTAAAAACGCAAATTAGTCCCGCCGTAATTAAGTTAGAGCATTGAAACACATTGTTTAGAACGTGGAAAATTCTACCCTTTTCAACGATACATAATATTAATATGTGCAAGTAATTTTTCACCCCTTTAATAGCTAATAATAAGCAATTTACGTGAAATTTGGGCCTAAATTAGAATTAAAAAAAGAGTAGTACGTAGAAAATAAACTAAGAAAGCAAATTTCATATAGTGAAGGAATTTATCAAATAGGTGCAGTGGTTCCAGAGATTACCTCTAACATATAAACACACAAAAATCTGCCCTCTCTCTTTATAATGTTAGTATAGATTTATCATTTTCAAATTTCAAAGTTTTAACTAAAAAGTTTGCTTACCGAAAAAGTGGACGAAATGGACAAAATGACATTTTGTCCGGGACGGTTTTATTCAGGTTTTTTCCGGGATGGACAAAATAGGACAACTCTGGATTAAATGCAAACGAATTTCTAAAAATTAGTATTCTTAGTATTCATTTTACAGAGTGTTTGTCTTTTCATCTTGAAATGAGCCGTGTAAGTGATATTCCTGAATCTATTAAACTTGGTTTCGTAGATTTGTATCGGCATGGTAAAAATCAATGCGTAATTGCGAATTATTTACATTGTTCGCAATCAGTAAATACTGACACAATATTTGAAAAATGGAAGTTTTCAAAATAATCGCCAAAATGGCTGCTGAAACCCAAGAACATCTGCTAGAGATGAGAGGAAACTGAAGTGTATCCTCATATAAATAAAGCGAATAATGGAGGTGCCTCAACACACATTCGTCAAGTTTGAACGAATTTATCCTACATTATGAAAGAAACATAAAAATTAATACATATGCATTATGATATAGTTTAACTGTCTACTTGAATGTGCCATAACAATGTTCTTCAAATTATTTTTACATTTCGAAAAAACATCATTTTGTATGTGTCCCTAGGTTTTGTGTTAATGCTACTACAAGTAGAAAAAAAGGGAAATAAAGTTCTATAGGTGGCGCTAGTTGGCTAAAATTTCCAGAATACAAAGAACGTAGTTCTCCGCAGAAAAACAAAATTCAAATGAAGTAACATATTCTAGGGTATGTGAGCCTTGTTTGATCTTAAAAAATCCATGTGTAGCTCAATTAAATGTCACCTCTGCTTAAGTTAATTATGTGATTAAAAGTAAATAAAGAAATAAAGCTATGAATTTATAAAAAAAATAAGTAAATGAATGAATAAATATGCCCCACATGTATTTGACTAACTGTACAAAGCATTAAAAATATAAATAAGCATAATATTAAGCAAATAAATACTGCACCAAACATTAGTAGGTCTAAATTAATATCTGAAATGTTAATGGATAAAACTTTATCATTTAATTATGACAAAACTATTTTTTGACTTACTACAAAATATTACAATAACAGTATCAATTTTTGAAAATAGCTTGTATTATCATATCCTTTGATTTTCAGATTTTTTTTTTTTTTTTTTTTGACAGGAGATACATATGTTACTACATAGTTAAAATATTACCAGATAGGTAGCCCTAAAAGCAGAGTAAATATTTCCCCATTCCACTTTGAACCTCTACTTAATTTTTCCTCACATTCCTCTACATCTTAATTTTATCCAACACATGAAATAATCATAAAATAAGAAATAAAATAACCCAGTTTAAAGTAACATGAATGAAAATAAATAGCATTTTTCAAAATTGTTCAAAAATTTACAGGATGCAAATGGATTGAAACTTAAAAGCACAGCACACAATTTTCGGCGACTATAAGAAATTCTTCACCCCCCTCTGTTAATTTCATGCTTCTTTTTAGTTTTCAATGAAAACAATGAATGCAACAGTTTTTTTTTCCTGTAGTAAATTTTTTTGATAATAAAATCGCATTTTTGGCGCAGTTTGGCACAAAAATTTGGGTGTTTTGTATTAGGTTGTATCAGAATTTGAAAACTGGTGCAAATTGGCTCAGATCTTCCACTTCTGGATGTTGCAGTTATTTGACAAAAAATAGTATCCAGGTATGCATTGTGTTTGACTAATAAATAATATAATACTTATTTTTTTACAATAGTAATTAATATCTGGAATATATTAAAAATACATTTTCTAATGCCTTTAGGTGCTGTAGACACTGCACAAGAAGATAGATCTTTAAGTATATCTATTAATGGACGTCAGGCTAAAATATATTTATAGTGCATAAGATAAACGGAGCCTTCCTGAAAACGAAAGTATGTATCATATAAATATGCCACCCAGGGTCAACTTTCTGTCATTTATACACCGTAGACAATTAAGGTGAAATGAAAAGGATTATTCTGAAATTTGAAGGTGATATGTGATTGAAATGAATTGAGAAAAAGGAATTTTAAAGCTCTTTCTCAGTTTATCCTCATTTCTGTTCCTTTATGTAATTTCTGTCCCCCTATCCAAAAATGCATTTAAATTTACAAACTATATTTCTAATTATAAAATACTATGAGTGTATTTTTAAAAAAAAATGTCCTACTAAAGGCAAAATAAGAACATAAGTAATGCATAAATGCTTTTAATGTAAAAAAAAATAAAAATTCTAGAGAAAATAGAAATATTTCCTCAAAATTCTAGATATATGTATTTCTTAAAAGAATTATTAAATTTTTTTATGAAATATTATTTTAAATGATGCACTTCGCTATCTTTTTCATTATTAATTAAATAAATAAAAGGGTAGAAACATCTTTACAAGTTTTTGAAGTTAGGGAACAGTAATTAAATTTTTCCATGCAATTTAAATTTTAAACTGTCATTACATTTTTATTTATTTACTTTTTTTTTTTGCTGATCATTGATTTGTGTCCCTAAATGTCTTGTCTTTATATAAAAATTAATAACTATGTGATTGAGTATATATTTCTCTTTATATAAAATTTAGAAAAAAATAAAAATGGCCTGACAACATATGTTTGTCGACATTTTGCGGAACGGCAATTCTGAGAAAACAATTTTAAATATTTTATACTTGAGCACAGATTAGGAAATCTCAACAGAATAATTGTTAATGTAGGATTTATTTACAGAACAATGATATACAGAGATTACAATCAAATATGTTATAGAAAAATATATATAAATAGTTTTGTTTTCTTCATTGAACAAGAAATATGTTTGATTTAATAAATAGCTTCCATTTACAAAGATGAACTATCAATGATTTTAATACACAATCATACTATAGGATTTCTAAATAAAATATCACATATCAGGTATTAAAAAGTGGGCGTTTTAAGTAGTTAAGTACAAAGGAATAAAAATTTTTGATGCTAGATATTCTTTTGAATGTAATACACATTTGAAATTAAAATATTTTATGAAAGAATTTAAAACAAATTAGCACATTTAAATAATGCTTAAACACAGATAATGGATTCTTAGAGCAGGAATATGAAGAGGTTCATGTTTCTCTCACCTGTATATAAAGGGAAAAAACCTTAATTGTGATTGAAATAAAATTTCAGTAAGAAACTGTACAACAAATATGAAAGAAAATGATTTTGAGATTTAAAATTCACCAATCACACTCCGAATGTAATTTTCACTTACGTTCAGTGGCGGATTGTGGGGGGGGGGGGGCAGGCCCCCTCACTTTTTTCAGGCAATAATTTATAACTTTTTATTTATTTTCCTTTTTTTTTTCTGCGTATGTGCTTGAAATTTAAAAAAAAAAATGAATTGCACCGAATTTTCTTGCCTATAATCTTTGGATTATCTGTTAAATACAGTAAAGGAAGAAGCCTTCATTTGCACAATAGACTGTTTGTTCCTTTCTTGACTCTTTGTCTTCAAGTAATTAGCGTACTATAATGAGAATTTAGAGAAAAAGTCATTATTTTTAGGGGGTTTTTTCAATATACCTTAAAACTTATTACTTCTTCACATTTTTAATTTAGTTGCTAAAATTGTATGTTAAATCAAAAAGTTTCTAAGATATACAATAGGGCAGAAAAGATTTTCGCTCCAAAAAAAATAATGATGTTAGGGTAAATCCTTATTTATTTCAAAAAGAAATCTTTGAATTAAAAATTTTTAATAGTTACAGTTCATTTGTCAGCTAGTCCCCCCTCCCCCCTCCGTCCCCGTCCCAAGAGCGCCCATATGGGGGGAGGCAAGTGGGGGTTCAAGCCCCCCTTTTGAAATTAAAACTTCTTTGCTTTTAGTACTTTTTTCTTTGCAAAAATGTAAAAACATTTCTTCTCCAGCAATTAATGAATAAGTTATTAAAAATGTCATTTTAATAACTGTAATGTGTACTGAAATCGGTTTCTATGTTTCTTTCATCCTGCTAAACCATGAGGAAAATATCTGAGCTCCTCCCCCTTAAAATTTTGCAGATGGGCGCCCTTGCCCCATCCTATTTCTTCCTTCTTTTTCCAAGTTCATCTGAAAATAAAAGTCCTCCCAATCCCTCTCTCCCACCAAAAACATTACAGAACATCAACTTTCATTTGCAGAACTCCAATTTTGCAAAATTTCCAGGGAAAGTCTCCGAATACCTTACAATATTGCTTAAAACTGTGTTCAAAAATCGCTTAAAATTGTTTTTGGAGCTTCAATTTCGAAAGATTGCTGTCCCTAATGTTACCAAATATGATCTTACAATCGTGTATTTAAGACTTAATTTTCGAAAATATTCAGACGAATGCCTCCGAACCACCTTTCTTTGATATCATCAAAAAATAAGTTTTTTAAACAGCCGCTTTTAAAAAATTTAAGGAGGATAGTCTCTGAACCCCTCCTTATAATATAAAATATTGTGCTATTGGATCTATATGCAAATTATATTATCATACAACAACTTGCATTATCAAGGTCAAACAGTATTTGAACATACAAGGAGGGGTGGGGGGGAGGAAATTGCATCAGAATTGAAGTATGAGAAATTTGTAATCACTTTTTGCTGAAAAGTTCAATTAAAACTTCCCGAAAAATTGAAAAAATTCATTTTTTCAATTTTTTTTAAGTGGAAATACAGTTGAATCCCGCTACAACGCGATCCGACTTACGCGAAATGGCTATAGCGCGAATATTTCCCGGTAACGAATTTTATTCCTAACGCGAATTATTCACCCGCAACACAAAAATTTTCCGAAGGGAATCGTGGTTTTTTCATGAGTGGACCTTTATCCCTTTGGCATAACAGAGCGGAAGCTCCCACACCGTACTAGTCTGAACATCGCTTATACAAATAACTCTACTTCTCATTTGCCATTCTATATGGGAAAGTTAATGAAATATAATGACACCTAAGAGCGCTGGTTTATTTAAAGTTTGTGAAGATAGAAGGAAAAAGAGAAAGTTTCTGACAATTAAAGAAAAGCTAAAGATTATGTGCTTGAACAACTATAAAATGCGTCGAAGGTAGCACGACAATTAAGTATGAGTAAATTTTCCATATCTACAATTAAAAAGCAAGAAAGGAAATCCGTAAAAGTTCACAGAGTAGTTTCTAAGCAAAATGCAAAAATTATGAGAATGGAAGCTCCTCTTGCATTGTGAATTTAAGAAATCAGGAAGAGGGGTGCTACCATAGATAGAAACGTTATAAAAGAACTAGTGAAGCAACTGTATTGTGCATTTAAAATTATATAAGAATAACAGTTTGATCACGCAGCATAAATCATCACCATCTGCGATTTTTTAAGTTACAAATATCATTACTGGATCTATTGTACAGTATATGTTTTTTGGTACAACTATAGTGCATTTGTTTTTCTTACTACATAATACTTTATTTTACGTCTTTCTTTTCCGTTGATTATTGATTTTCTGCATTGTAGCAGTTTTTTATGTTAAATAAAACGGTTTTTTTTAAATATAATAAATAAAAATTCAATTTTTTATTTAGAAAACAGTTATGCATAGTTAAGAAATGGTTTTTTAACAGTTTGAGGTGGGGTTTACAAGGGTCTTTTATCGTATGGGTATGTTTATAAAAGTTTTTACACATACCCTTTTCCACGACGCGAAATTTCAACTTACGCGAAGGGTCTTGGAACGCATCCCTCGCGTAAGTCGGGACTCAACTGTAAACTCCTAGGGAAAAAAAGTTTTTTTCATTTTTTCGGAAATGTTCTGGTTTTCTCCGACCAGGAATAATGTTATTAATCCATAAGATATTCATTTATATTTGATTCTATAAGCCAATTAACTGCCTTTCAGAGAGAAAGAGAGATAATTCAATGTTTTATTTAAAAAAAAAAAAAATTACTAAAGTTTTGCCGTTCTTTCTAAGCAAATAGTGAGCAGCTGTGGAGCCCTTGTCCAAGGCACCATAGGGATTAGTAGAACCCAGATTGAAGATTTAAATGCGCAAACATTTAATTGTAAGATACAAAGCGACGCTTTGTAATTTGAGTATACTGTGCCGCAACGCAGCTGATGATAATTTAGATTTGAAATGTTACTTAGGTTTCCCTTTCCCAACAGATTTTTTTAACTTCACAACAATTTACTATGCAACAAGCTCCTGATTATCGTTGATTTAAACAATAAATAAATAACTAATATTCTGAGAATGAAATTCCTAAAATTATATTTGACTTGATAATTCAAACTAATAAATGAAACAGTAACAATCAATTGTTTGAGAACAGTCGTATGTCGTTTATTCATATGTCACTTCCAGTTTTTAAATAAAAATAATGGTCAGGAATTCAGTATAAACTTATGTATTTTAATCCTCCCCCTACACATACCAACAATAATTCTTTAAAATAAATTATCTGGGAGACTAATTTTCACTTCTTGTTTCTATCAGAAGTACACAAAGATGCTCTTATAGATGCTCTAAATAATCTCAAAAGTGCTCTAAAAAATCTCAATTTAAATTTTTCTAAAAACCATACGGACATGTGTTTCGAGGTTGTAAATAACTTTTTTCCATGGAAAAACAAAAATGTTTATGGATGCAAAGGCATGTCTTTATATAAGTTCACATACACATGAGCTTAAAATTATCAATGTTCTAAAGCAGGTGCAAAACCATCAAATTTTTAGTAAGATTCCAGAACTTCTACTGTTGAGAGGGGGAGAAATTCTCAATTTACCGAATGAAATCTGAATTTAACCGAATGACAAAATACAAGCATATGTCCATACCCACACTTAAAGAAAAGAAATACAGTAAAACCTGTCTACAACCATACTGTTGGGACCTAAAAAATAGTTTTATAGACAGGTTATCGTGGCAAACAGTTTGATTATTTATGCTGAAATTTTGCTGGGGCCAAGGAAAATATCCTTATAGTCAGGTTTATTGTTATAGGCATATTGATATACACAGGTTTCACTGTATACATAAAAAGAAATAATTGCAAAACTGTTTCCAGAGTTGTCAAATTGTCAAGACAGAATTTGCCCAATAAGGACATTTTGGGGAGGTCACAGTGACCTCCCATTGGGGCCTGTTCAAAATGAAGAGTTACATCAAAATGTACAAAAATTGCTTTTGATGCAAACCAGTTCAAAAATTCATTTTAATAGGGCCATAATGATCAACACTGACGGGTAATGGCACTTTTAAAGAAACTTAGGGATGAGTTGAAAGCGAAGAGAAATATCCCTTACTTTCGATAACTATTGACTTTTGAATTCCGCAGCTTGTCGTGAACATTACAACTTTTGGCTGAATCCCTGGCTCTATGACCAGGAAACCTATTTGCAATCCCATGTCTAAACTGATTATCCAAAATCCAACTAATCATATTCCTCATATAAATAATAGCCGATGATCGAGTAACCGGCGTGTTTCAACAATGAAACTCGCGCCACGGTATGATAATTTGATAATGTGTTTTGGTAATGTTTAACATGCAGGGAAAGGCTTTATTGTGACAAGGCTGAACTTGATCCGGTATCTTAACAGTTCTACTGATAAGACTGGCATTTCAGAGGAATGAAGAAACAAAAAAAATTAACGCTATCTACTGGAGTTTAGGGTTAATCCACTGGTTGTGGGGCTTAAAATTTCAACTGTCAAAACATTACTGAACAGGAAATTGCTTCGTTCAAATGTAGAAGAGTAGAAGCAATTTTTACCTGTCATACCTTGACGGGCAACTTTCTAGTCCTAAATAAGCATCGTCAAAAAAAGCATTGTCAGGGACAGCCTGTCGCACTTGTATTAACGACGTGCTCAATGGATTAATGAACCAAATTTACAACAACAAAAAAAACTTGTTCTTTTTACTGAAAATTTACATTTCACATTTCTTCATGAGGTACAGTAACAAGTTTCAAAAATTTTATGAGTGTTTTAGCTGAAAAGCTCATAAGTGCAACAGATTTAAATATATTTAAGCATCACAAACCTTGGATAGCTCTTAATTATTAGCTCAAAGTTCTTCTTTTACATGAGGATTCATCATGAAGGCAACAATGTCATCAGTACTTCTTCCGTGATTATATTCCATTACAAAGTTTCCATTTCTAAAAATATTTAAAAAAATTGATTTAAACAGTTAATGGACACACATAACTGTTTGGAAATATTAAAAGGCTAAACACTAATGACTCCTCAAAAACTTGCCTGTTCTCCTCAAAATCCATTGAAACAAAATCAAAACTTACCCACAATATGAACATAACTGTTACTCACCTGAAGAGTTTTACTATAAAAGAAAGAAAAAAAAAACTTAATATTTTGAAACTGAATTATGAAAAGTTTAACATAAATACATTAATGAAAATGACATTGTAATAGAAAAACATGAAGCAATGAGTTTAATCACTAGGCACTGGCTAAATGGTAATGATTAGAGTTTGCATTATATGCATTTAAAAACGCCATATTAAAACGCCCATTATATAATTTAAGTCACCATATTTGGTCATTCACAAGGTGGAAGTAGACAGGCTGCTAAGTGCCTAAGTTTTCAAACACAAAGCAAAATTATATGTTGATTTAACTGTAAAATAATGAAAACAACGTCAACTGCGATGATTTTTTTTTAAGGGGGGGGGGGGTGGACTTATAACTCTTAAAGTAACTAAGCTTTCAAAAAAAGAATTGAATATTCGTTGCTACGCAAATTGTTAAAAATAACGCAAAATGTGCTGTAAAGTATTTTTTTCTTTCTGTTAATTTTTAAAAATGTTATTGCATTATGCAAAATTTTACCTTTCAAATTGCATATTGAGAATTTAATTTTATCCTATCTGTTTTAGACACTAATGTGCAAGGAACTATTTCATGTTAAATGTAGTTTTTTGAGGATTTTTAAAATTAATTGTATTTAACATATTCAAAAATCTATTATCTCTAATTTTTGGCATAGTCATTGTATTTGGGCATTCGCAAGATGGCAGTAGACAAGACTATTAATTGTCTAAGTTTCGAAAATCAGAACTGGATATTAATTGCAATGCAAATTATTGAAAATAATGTAAAATTTGCCTTTTGCACCAAAAATGTATTTATAAATTTACCTCCAGTTGCGTAAAATTATTTTTGTGAAGAATGCTTTTGCCACAAACTATTAACAATTTTTCTCTACAGAAAAGAACTTTGCATTTAAATGTAATAGTTTCATGTAGAAAATTATTTGAATGTCTAATGAACAAAAGAAACCACTTGGAACAACTAATGCACAAAAAAGAAGGAAACTTACTAGTAGGAAATGCTTTCACAGAGTACCTTGAAGCAAGAGTATTTTCAACTGTAGCATCTACTGCAGCTAACAAGCAGTTTGGCTATAATAATACATAACTGAAGTTTAATAATAAATGAAAATTTTCATAGGCTTAAAACACATCTTATATTATAAATTTCTGTGCCTCAAAAAGTATCCCCAAAAAGTTTGCAAATGTTAAATCAAAATGCATTTTAACACCAGAATTATGGCAATCTTTGCCTACCTAGAAATACAGCGTTTTAACCCTCTGAGAAGAAATCTGCATAGTTCCTACATAATGCTATATGTGTGTAAAAATTAGTTTAAAATAAACATAGTTACAATCAAGGCTGGGCGATGTAGGTATTTCTACATTGTGATACATTGCCAACCTTACATTGCAAGGTTGTGATGCAAGTTTTTTTTTTTTTTGGGTACCACCAGCAAAGAAATTGTCAAAAAAAAGAAGAAACCGGCGTTGCAGGTGCGGATAGCAGTGAATATTGTGAGCATGTGTTTTGGGGTTTCAATGAACCTTTCCGTTTTAAATGCAAAAAGATGTAAGCTTATGGAAGCAATCTCTCCTTGCATTTTAAAGGGGATTCCTCGAATTGCCAAAATACGTGTGTGCCATCTTTGTGTAGCTATTTTGTGATTAAGGTAGTTTTTTTTTTTTTTTTTTTGGTGAATGATTATTAAATAAACTTTGTTTATCAGAATATTTTCCATTAAGAGGTTAAAAAATTGCATTTACTGCCAGTGTTGGGAAAATTGAAGCACTTTGTTCCCTTATGATCTGCCACACAGACGCCCAGAACTTAACATTTTTGGTTTGGGGGGAGGGGCATTTTAATTTGCCGAATGATCCTCTGAGTTTTACCGAATGATAACATATGAGCATGAACACAAACATGCATCTAATGAGAAGAGACAATAAACAACATTATTCTTTAAAGAGGCAATTTTACAACGCATTCTCCAAATTTACAGAATCGTCAGAAAAAAGTTGTCAAATAAGGACATTTTTGGTAGGTCACAGTGACCTACAGTTGAGGTGGCCCCACTTCCAACAGCGTTTAAAAACAATTAAAAGGTTAAAACAGCAACAATTGGGACCGGAGTCTGTACATCCGAGCCTGGATTTGTAGTCAGTGCGGTATCAATAAATCCGTTTAGAGAAAAATTCTAAACCAGTTTAATGATGTAGGATGTACACCAATTTTTTACAATGCATTGATACATCGTCCAGCCCTAGTTAAAATAAATAGTTTATTTAAAGGATGCATAATGTTAAAGGATACATAGAAAATAATTTTAAAAAAGTTTAAAATACCCTTAAAATTATCAGTTCTTTTTTTGTTGCATTAAGGTGCATTTCAGAAATTAGCGACTAATTGCCCCCCGTTATTCTTATATATTTTTGAAAATACAGTACAGTTGCTTCACTAGTTCTTTTGCAACATTTCCATTTATAGCAACACCCCTCTTCCTGGTTTCTTAAATTCGCAATACAAGAGCAGCGTCCATTTTCATAATTTTTGCATTTTGTTTAGATACTACTTGGTGAACTTTTACGGATATCCTTTTCTTAACTTTTAATTGTACATATGGAAGATCAACCCCCCATACCCAATTGTCGTGCTACCTTCGATGCATTTTATAGTTGTTCAAGCACATAATCTTTAGCTTTTCTATAATTGTCAGAAACTTTCTCTTTTTTTTTCGATCTTCACAAGATGAAACAGTGCTCTTGGGCGTCATTATATTTCAATAACTTTAACATTTAGAACGAAAAAATAAGGGAAAATGAGGGAGGAGTAGTAATTTGTATAAGTGATGTACAGTATGGGAACTTCCGCTCTCAGTGATGCTAGGGATGAAGGTCCATTCACGAAAAATATATTTTAGTAGCCAATAACAAAGCCGATAATTACCTTCCGAAAACATTCGTGTTGCGTATGAGGAATTTGCTTTAGGTCTAAAATTCTTTACTGGTGAAAAAAAATCAGGTTAGAGCCATTTTGCGTAAGTCGAATCGCGTTGCAGCGGGAGTCGACTTAATTCACAATTTCCACACTTATGTGGTGCTGGTTGTATTTGTTTACATTTTTGTTTATGGTTCAAAACAGCCAAAGTTTTGAGGAAAACTATATATCTATCTCTTTTTACTTAGCAAATGTGACTGAATAATTCTTTTAGCTCATAATCACCTAGGGTTAACAAAATTCATTTTTCTTCATTTCAGGAACTATGGCAAGCCTTACATGAAACTTCCAAATGTAGCAGTTTGTTTAATACATACCCTCTCTATGAAACTTTCGTAGTTGTTATGGTAATTAGTCACAGACTAAAATAAAGTTAGGGTTGGTTGGTTGGTTGGTTGGTTGGTTGGTTGGTTGGTTGGTTGGTTGGTTCTGTTGGGTTTTGTGGCTTAAGAACCTTAAGAGGCAGCCAAACGATATTTATAGAAATGATAGATGCCAAATAATAGTTATAGAGACAAAAGAGAATTGGAAAAAAAAAATCCAAAAATGTAAATTTGCTTGAAAGGTAGAAGACATAAAACTTCTAAACTTTTGGAAGAAACATTAAGGATTTGGAAAAAAAAAATAAGAATTGAACTGAATGTACCCAAAACCACACCTTCCTGAGTTATGATTTAAAAAAAAAATCAAAAATTTCTGAGTCTATAATTTTGTTTACCAGGGTATATTTACAGTGAAATCTCGATAACTCGAAGCTTGTTACACGGAATATTCCTTATTCTCGAAGCTTTCCCTCAGTCCCAAACTCTTGAGACTTGTGCAAACTTCCCTTAACTCGAACGTTTTAGCCGGTCCTTTGGTACTTCGAGTTATCGAGAGCTGAATGTATATATAGCTGCAAAACAAAAAACAACATACATTTTTCTCTTTTAAAAGGGCAGCAGCTTCTGCAAAAGCGGGTTTCATGGCTTTACAATGGCCACACCCTAAAGAAAGTAAAAATTTAATTAGCATGTACAATACAAATAATAGAACAAAAAAAATATTGCATTAACATTTCTATCATATTTTTAACATTTCTACCATATTTCTAAAACACATACAGATGTCAAACTAGACTTCAAAAGAGTTTCTTTTCCTCAACAAACTAAAAATCATTAATTTGACCATTCAAAAGAAAAAACTTCTTATTAGAATTCAAATAATATTTACAGTAACAATACTAATAATCAACATAAAAAGGCAATGCAAAACTTGAATGCCCCGAAATCATCAATGAAAGAAATGAGATGCTACAAGGTTGTGCATCATTCCTAAGCATTCCATTCACAGCTCACTTTTTGAAATAAAAACTTATCAGAATATCATTTTTTTTCAAAGGGTTTTTGTTAAGTATGCAAAAAATTTTGTTTTTGAGTATATAACAATAAAAATTGTGCATCGAATAATGCAGGTATGCAAATAAAAAAACACACAAACAAAATATGTTTTACACATGACACATATGAAATTACAATTTTCAAATTTTCTATTTGACCAGCGTTTTTTAATTTCTTTGATCAGTGGAACCCTTTTAAATGCTCACTTTTTTCATGGAACCCTTAGTTTTTGGTCAATCGTTTGCAGTGGCGTAGCCAAGGTTCTGTTTGAGAGGAAAACCAGGTTCTTAACTCAAAGAGACTATCACATTAACTATTTGTCGTTAACAATAACTGCTGTTATTTCTAGTACTCATTTTTGCTTCTTTAAGTCCCAACATTTCAGCTTTTCATATACAGCAGATCCTCGTTTTATGCCGGGGTTATGTTCCACGAAAGTGCTACGTAAATCAAAACTGCTTAAATTAAGACTTCATAGTAGTTTTAAAACAGGGGTTAAGTTCCATAGATAAAAAAAAAACTTAATTCTAGCAATGAGTACCTGACAAATTTATTTTATAATTATTTTGATATATATGGTTGACCTGCATAAAGAACACATGAATAAACTTACTGTTTATAAAAATAGTTGGTTATAATAGTCGGTTTGAAGTTATTGCATTTCTCTGAAGTTCTTTGTAGGGCATTAACACATTCATGGATTCTTGTGTCACTTCCGTGTCTGGATGTCAAATCCTCGTCAATTTTCCCCTCCTTTGATCTTTTACACAGAAATCTGAATTGTGTTAGTTTAATAACTTTACTTCTGAAGAGAAATAGTTTCAAAAACCAAACAAAAAAGTTGTCTGCTCAATCACTAAACTCCCGTATTAGCAAGCTAAAATGCAGTTTATTTTCTGTTATCTGCATTTGAATTTTGAAGAAGAAAATTTTCTCTGTTGGCAATACTGCTTCTGCATAAAATTGAAACTCATCCATGTAAAATAAGTCCTCGTAAAATGAGGGTCTACTGCATTACCATTATCATTTTTAACACCAAATTTACAACATTTTTGCTGTCAGAGTTATGATTCCAACGGAAACTGAAACATAGGTTAATGAAAAATACAGTTTTCGTTTTTTATTTTCATCTGCCAAATTCAAAATAAGGTCGCTATATAATTCTAATAGCAAAATACTGTACACTTGTCATAAGAATAGCTGCTGCCTGCCTCCAGAATTGAACCCTATTCTTGCAGTATGCGTTAATATAAAACTAATCATTCCATTACTGAAAACTTGGAAGGGAACTTCAGCTCCAGTACTTGTTTTTTTAAATATATATACGAGGGTTGATCCAAAAGTAAGGTTCCCATCAATTTTTCAAATATACAGCACTGTCTATTCTCATTGAAGTTTACATCGTTGGAAAGAAAAAACGTTTCTCTGTTTTCATACATAATTGCCATCTTTTTCTCTGCATTATTGTTGACGGCACCCTAATTTCTATATTAAGAGTCACAGAATTCCACCGCCAACCCGTTGAAAAAGCCTTTCACCCCTTTTTTTACTTTGTCATTGCTCCGGAATTGTTGGCCATTAAAGTGTCCTTGAACTTAGGAAACAAGTGGTTATCACTAGACTTGAGTTCCGGTCTGCAATCAAGAAAGAAGTGGTTTGTTGAATGTCATTTCCTGCTTTAGCGGTGGAATTCTGTGACACTCGATACAGAATTTGAGGCACCGTCCAAAATGCACAGAAAAAGAGAGCAATTATGTATAAAAATAGAGAAACGTTTTTTTCTTTCCAATGATGTAAATTTCAATGAGAATAGACAGTGCTGTATATTCGTAAAATTGATGGGAACCTTACTTTTAGATCAACCCTCGTATAATAATAATTATAATAATAATTTCATACCAATTGATTGAGTATATAATAGGAAGAATATAGCTCTCCAACACTTTTGTGGTACAAATTAAGCCCTGCCTAACGCCAAAGGTTGCCAATATCTGCTTTTGAGCAACATTCAAATTTTATCTAAATATTGAATAAGATTTAAAAATTAAATTTTGGCTATAAAATCAAAAAACTACAAGTGCACAATATTTTAATGTTCAGGAAAACAGAAATGTGACCTACCAATGAAGCTGAAAAGAAAAAAGAAATTAAGAAAATGGAGTTGACAAAGTATGGAAAGAAGGGAATAACATTTAAAATAAGATTTACTGCTCGAGTACAGAAGGCAGTATGGAAAAATAGAGTACTTACATGGTGCATAAAACATAACAAGAGCAGATTCTTTGGAACCAATTTCTTTCTCAAATGCTGCTTCAGACAAAACTTTCACATGACTTCCATTTGGTAATTCAGACCACCATACTTCAGGTGAGGGTGGTGGTGGTTGAGTTGGCAAAGGTGTGCCATCAACAGCAGATTTCATGTATTCAACAAAATCTTTTTCCTAAAAAAAGAAAAAAAAGTGTTGCTGTGTAAAATCTAGAACATTAAATAAACCTTTTATTTTTTAGTTTTAATTTTGAAAATAGCTGTGTGAATTTTTCCTGAATTTCTGGCAGGCCACATTTTCTACCAACTTCCCATGACGATATGGTCGATATTTTTTCAATATCAGTATTTTGTGCATAATGTTTTTTCAATGTCGGTGTTTAATATTTAAACTCAATCTATCAGAAAAAGTAAAGTAAAACTGATAATGTTTATATAAAGTACAGTTATTATGCAGGATAAATCATTAATTAGTGATCTTGATATCTACATATAACACTGAAATAAGTTTTCTATAGTTTTAAGAAGTAGACATATATTGGGGAAAAAATAATATTTTTTCCAGAACATTGTTGACTAGAAGATTGAACATTACTACAAATACCCTTTAGTAAATATGTAAGCTTATATTATAGTTCTTTTCCGCTATACATTGTGCGATAATATCATTTATCTCTCAGTAAATCAATGATTCAAACAAAAAAAATTATTATTTTACTTTACTTATGTACCATACTGTTGATGGTACATATTTAAAATCGTTATTTCACTGTGATTATCTTTGAATTTTGCATCTTGAATACATATTTTATGCAATTATTCCTTGCAATTTCTCTAGAAATGAGTAACCTATAACTAGTTTTTTCTTATCATTTGTTTTCTTTATCTTTTTTTCATGTTAGTTTGAAAACCATACTTTATTTTTTTGTAGTAAGTTACCGCCCTAAAGCCAGGGCTAAGGCAGAAATACTTAAAATACACCACCAGCTCAGTTATTCCATCCGAGGACTGCAGTTTCGTGCTTTTTAGCACTCATCAGCCTGGAATAGGATTTCAGCCCGGAATGATTCCTATTCCGGGCTGATGAGTGCTAAAAAGCACGAAACTGCAGTCTTCGGATGGAATAACTGAGCTGGTGGTGTATTTTAAGTATTTCTGCCTTAGTCCTGGCTTTAGGGCGGTAACATACTACAAAATACCATGCTTTGCCATCAATCTTTGAGTTGAACCGCACCATTGTTGCGGTTGCTCATCTGGTTTGCTAATTCTACATTAGCTACCAGTTTGTTTGGCTCTCTTGGCTCCCTTAAGAGGTTTTTCGCACCCAGCTCATGTGATTCCTACTCTGGGCTGATGAGTGCTAAAAAGCACGAAACTGCAGTCCTCGGATGGAATAACTGAGCTAGTGGTGTATTTTCAGCATACTTTATTTTACTTATTGGCTACATTAATCATTAAATATCTCAATTCTAGTTTTACTATTACAAAGTTAAAATGCTAAAAAGTTGTTTCGAGTTTTTCCTCTTTAATTTATATTAATGCTTCAAAGTTTTGCATTTAAAATTGTACTAGTTACTTATTCCTATGCATTACTTAGTTAACAATATTAATAATTCATTATTATTATCATTCATATCAACTTTGTTTAGAGAAAAATCTTAGTGATAAATAAATATGAGCTCAATTCTCCACATAAAAGCATTTGCTAGAGCTTACTATGTTTGAATATATCTTTAATAAATTTGATGCTTCAGAACATCAATGTTTTTTGGTTTATGTACCAATAACATCCAAAATTTTAATTTTGAACATTTTTGCTTCGAAACATTGATGATTCTCTAACAATGTTTTATCTCAATTGATTATAAATGTATGAACATTTAGTATCTAAAACTGCTGAAACCAAAGCTATAATACCAAAACATTTTTAACACAAATATTTCAGAAAGTATAACATTAAATTTACTTACTATTCTCCCTCCTTCATATGGCTTTTCAACTTTATAATAACTGAAATATTTTATGGTAGGATATCCTTTTACTTCATAAGCACTACATACACTACTATGAGCAGTACAATCCAATGCAGCAAATTCAACCTAATAAAACCACACAATTAAACAAGATACTAATACTGACATTGTTAAAATGTTAACTTTCTACCTAAATAACCATTTTTAGAAACACTGATTTATTTGAATTAACATTTACAAATAATTTTTAAAATATATCGTACTATTATTATTGAAATACATCATTTAAAGCACAGTATTTGAAGCCCTGCAGAAAATCTGCTCTCTATTAAGGCTGTATTCTACTGTGTATATTAAAGGCTACAGCTACAGAGTGCGAAGTTTCCATCTTCCTGCTTAACCACCACAATGGCAAACAGCATTGTGAAGCGAAGCCCTTCTAGCAGGTGATAGCTATCATGCAGCATGTACAACCGCCAATTGTTTGTATTGTTTATTTTTTAAATACTTATGTTACATTTTTAAGGTTTTTTTCTTTTTTCATTTTTATTCAACCATCTTGTTTTAAAACTTATTTTGTCTAAACGTTTTTTTGAAAAATTAAAACAATGTATGGTATCACCAAATAAATAATATCTCTATAACTACGACCAAAAACAAGATGACAATTTTAAAAAAAAGCAAAAAAAAAATTTATCCAAGATTAGACATGTGTCATGATAGGTATACGCCTAAAATGTTGCGAGTTCAAAATGTCGCCGACCCATAATGTCGCTCATTTCAATTGGTATGAAAAATATAAAAGTGCAGTGATGCTTTTTGGCATAAAAGTTGCAAAATAATGTTAATTAGCTTTCAAAATGAGTTCCTTGAAAAATTCCAAGCATTTTTGTCTGTCTTAGTTTGTCAACGTCAGCCATATCCAGAAAATAAATAGTTCCTGCGTATTATCCGTGGGTAGCCGATAATCTGCAGGTCTTAAAATCGGCCTGAAGGGGAAAAAGCTTTGTATAATCCGCAGATAATACGATGTAAAAAAATAAAGTTTGAATTTAACATACCATTTGAGCAACTAAATTAAAAACATGAAAAGGTGATGACTTTAAAGGCATTATCAAAATTAATCTGAAATTTAATCTAAAATATGAAGTTTTCTTCCTGAAGTCTTGATCATTGTATGCTAATTACTTGAAAAACAGAGTCAAGCAATCGAGCAAACGACCTAATCTTGTGCAAATGGTTTCTTATTTCCAGGGACGGATGGACACCTGGATGCCCAGGCCACTGAAATATATGGTGCCCCCCCCCCCCTCCACACACACACACACAAAAAAAAAAAATATGATGGTAAGTGTTGGATATTATTTTGATAGAAAAAAAAACTTTAAAATACCGATTTCATACAAAAAAAATTAATAATTAAGATGTTTTGCAAAGAAATCATTTAATATAAATCTAAAATAAATTCATGGTTTTCATGTTAAAAATTTTTTTTACAGTTGCAGATGGAAAAACTATGATACAAATGGTAAAGATAAATCATAATGTGCTTTCTGCGCATCAATGATTCTTTATATATTTTCTCCTTTGTTTTCTTGTAGTAAATTCATCTATAATGTCCTCATAATCAAGTTTTTGTTCAAATTTCTTTCTATTGATAATAGATCTAATAAAGATAATTTACCATCAGAAATGAGAGTACGCGAAGGACACTTAATTCTCTTCAATATCAAAAATGACAGTTCTCCACACCAATTAGCTAATACGCTTTCATTTAATTTTTGAAAAAAAATGTCAAATGGCAAAATCTTTTTGTTTCCTTTAGTTAGAGGCCTTGAACACTGGTCGCTAAAAAAAATTTGATGACAGAAATTTGGTGCCCCCTTTCCTTTGGTGCAACGGGCCCCGAATGCCCTGCCGTAAATCAGTCCCTGCCTATTTCACTGTATTCTTGCTTATTTTACATGACCTGAATCGCATAAGAGGAACATTCAAGCAACTTCAAATAACCAACATACAGGCAGGCAGCTAAAAAGAACATGCAAGCTTTGTAAAATAAACAACATTCAATCAGCGTAAGGTCTCTATCTCTATTGGTGAATCCTACTGTAAATATTGAGATTCAATGTGTTGGTGTTAAGAAAAAAAACACACAGATCATCCGTGGTAGTGTATAATTTGCACCTCATAAATTTTGCCTTTTTAGCCTACTTTCCCAGTAAAAGTCAGAGAAAGACAAAAAAAGCATGAAAGAAGGCTTAATGCATCTTGAAAATATTACAAAAAACAAAAAAAAAAGTAAAAAATAAAAATAATTAAATATCGAAAAATTAAAAATTGGAAAGTAGGATATAGAGATAGGGAAAAATGTCTGTCTGTGCCCCCCCCCTTCCCCCCCAATAATGTTTGAGTGAGTAGTCTGATTCGAACAAATTTTTTTTTGTTCGAAAGATCTCGGCGAGGACACTTCATTCCTATATTTAATTTTTTGATTTGAACTGTTTTTTGTTCAATTTTGAACAGTTCAAAATAACTTAACATTAGCGCCTCTGGGGAAATGCAAGGCAATTCCGAACTGTGAGGCGAATTTGCTTCAAACTTTGTAGGAAAAAGCTTTTGATGAAAAACTTGTAAATAAAATATCTTTTTGATTTGAACAATTTTCCGTTCAGTTTTGAACAGTTCAAATCCCTTAACATTAGCGCCTACCGGGAAACAAAGTCGATGCAGATTCCGTACTTGAAGGAGGATTTACTTCAAACAAATTTTGTTGGAAATAGCTCTTGATGACAAACTCCAGGCTCCGACTCCTCGACTTCGATTCTGACTTCGTAGCTTTGTCAAAAATTTATACACGAAGGACAAATGACTGCCTCCGATTCTTGGATATTCGACTCCGACTCCTTTTCCCCAAAATGAGATCGACTCCGCAGCTATGGTTTTAATTGTGAAATAATTATTGTTAATATGACTTGTTTTTATTTTCACGCTAAATATTTAATTTAGGTATTCAGTTTTCGGCGAATAAACTCGAAGTCATTAATGTTTCTACATAAAGATATGCGCAGATGATTTTTTTTTTTTTTTTTTTGACAGTGAAAATTATTTCTTTAATTTGACATTTTATTGTTCTTATTTATTTTGGTAAGTGCAATAATTTATTTAAAAAATCATTTTTGAAACAGGGGAAAAAGAAACAATTTTTTTTATATGATGTATTTATTTTAATGAGCTTATTAATTTTAATTATTATTTTTTCGTTTTGAAAGCTGTGAAAGAATTTTTTTAATAGAAAAAAGTGTATTAGTTGCTTTGTTTAAAAGGTGCTGCTATTTTATTTGTTCGTTTATTTATTTATTTTTTTTTACGCATCAAATTTTTTAGATGAGTGAGGAATATTTTATTCCTAGAAATCAGATTAAAATATGAAAAAAAAATATGTTTGAATGAAATGATTTGCGATTATAGCTATTTTTGAAAATATTGATCAGGTACTAGAAAGTAGTATGGGTATACCGGAAAGTAGGCTCGTTTAGTTCTAGACAGAATTTCTTGTTCAACAGATAATTCACGGATTATACGCAAAAAAATATGGTATACAGAAAAACAAACGTTTTCTTATTTACATTAGCTCATTTCACTTGACTCACTACCTACCAATTGTAAAACGAATAGATCTGTCGCAAAAGACATGGCTAATTTATATCAAGAAGTAATTTTGATTGGTCAAAACGAAAAGGAAGACGAAGAATTAAATAAATAAGTTTGTTTGTTTTTTCTTTTTTTTTTGTTTTTTCTTTTTTTTTTTCTTTTTTTTTTTTGCTTGTTTTGAAATTTGCTTTTTTGTGAAAATTCTTGATATGATGGAAAGTATTATCTGTACTTTCTTCTACATCTAATGTACAGAAAAAAGTTTTTGATCCGTGATTTTTTTCTTTTTTTACTTTAATGAATTATACGTTCTGACGTGAGCTGAATAATTTTTGTGTTTTTTTTCTTTTTTTTTTAAAGGAAAACGTGTGTGGGGTATGCATGACCGATTTTTATTGTTTCTACTCTACCTCAAAACCTGTCGAAGGAATTCCAACGAAAATTATTACCCAGATGTGATTTCGGGCTGACTGGCTTTCATTGCCTATTTCATCTAGAGGGTGGAGCAATTGAACATTTTTTTGGTATGAATGACAGCCATATTTCAAGAAATAATGAATGGAATCAAATATGAAAGTAGTTCATGGTTAACTCAAAGGAACCATATGCTGGTTCAATTTTGACACCAGTGTCATCAGAGGGGCGAAGTCGTCGAACGTTTCTTTCTTTCTTTTTCTTTCATTATTTGTGACTGATATATCTTATGAAGCAATGCGTGAATTCAAACGAAATTTGGTCCTCAGGTATATCTTAAAAGGCAAGGTGCTGATTTTTTGCTTTTATCACCACAAAGGATGGCGTAACGGAACACTATCTCTCTCTCTCTCGTTTGATGGCTATATCTCAAGATGTAATGCAAGGTTTCAGACAAAAAATTGGTATGGAAGTGAAAGTAAATGTAAGCAGGAACTATTTTTGTTTTAAAATGATTTTTTTCACCATTTGAGCGAGTCATAATTAGAGTAATTAAGTAAACATGAAATATACATTAAATTAAAATATTTCTCTTAGATCGCCTCCAGATCAGCCAAGAGAAAAAGAGGGAAAGATATCAAAAAAAAAATCTTAGTTAGCCAAATATTCCTCTCTTTTCTGCAGAACTTTTATTACCGGGGATAATAAAAAAACTAAATTAACATTCTTTCACAATTTTTGTAGTAAAGTCAAATGTTTACTAGTCAAAAAATATTATTTTCAATAACAATTTACTCATGTATTTATTATTATCATTATTAAAATCCCTTTCTTTTTGAACTACCAAACAGTATAGAGCTGAAATTATAACCTTTTTTAAACCCCTTTTAAATACAACTCTAATAATTTTTCACATTTGGTAGCGATTTCATTGTTGGCACGTGATCGAAAAAATCACAACAAATTAAAATTTGACTCTCTTGCCATTTTCTTTTCGCATTTGTTAACAAATACTTATAATTGGTTTCAGCATATAAGCAAGGCTTTTAAAGGAATTTTTAATTGGACGATAAGAGCACCAAATGTTGGGTACTTATTGCTTATGTTAAATACAACAAACGAGATTTTAAAAAAAGCAATATTAATGTCCAAGAAATGAAAACATAGGAACCTAAGCGGTAGATTAGGATCATTTCAGTTTGAAAGCTGAAACAAAGTTTTAGCAATGAGAATCAGTTTTTTCGAAAATTCAGAATCCTGACAACAAACATCTAGTAGAACAAGAACAACTTCATAGAAAAAGGCTGCAGACTCGAAGTTAGAGTCAGGCTGAGTTTGGAGTAAAAGCGTCGGAGTCGGGAGTCTAAAAGGTTTAAAATTCCAAGAGTAGGAGTCGGTCATTTTCTCTCAAAGTCCAAAACTCTGCCAGTGCTAGCACTGAGTTCACTGTGAAAAAATTCTGAAATGTTACTGATCATTTATGTGGAACATTTCAGGATTTCACAGGTTTTTATTCACTTCCCGTGAAAATTAAGTAGCTTTGTCAAAAAGTTTCCTGAATTGCTACAAGTTGCACAAGTGCAGACTACTCACTGTTGTGAAAAATGCTCATAGCTACCAGTATAAAGATTAACTGAGCGTATTTGTTAAGTGTATCGGCTTCAGCTTGATTATGACCCATTCAGATTGACAAAGCTCCCAATGAGAGAGATTAAGGGTCTGTTTTCTGTGGCTTTGAAAGAACTGCAGCCGCAATAGATTCATGCTACTTGCTTGCAATAGAGTTGTTTCCAAAATTTTAAAAGTATTTTTTTCTCAAAGAGCATGCTTAAAAACTTAGGATCTGACCATTTTTAAATAATTTACTTAAGTTTAATATTTTAAAAAATTGCCAAAAAAGATAGAACACTTGTCACGCAAAAATTTCAAACTGACTCGAAAGGATTGCGCACTTCCTCTTTCCTCAATGAATTCTGCAATCATGATTGACATTGGGATAAGAAAGGTATGATAATTTTTAATGGACAAGCAACATTTTTGGCCGGCTGCATTTAGGACAGGCGACATTTTGTCCCGCGACATTTCGGTGGCGCCTTTTTGACGCCAAACCCTCATGATGATATGGGGTAACTATAACTGAAAATAACCACACATAATTATTTGGTAGATAATTTTGCTTTAAATGGTTTAAGCAATATCGGGTTTGACACTTTGAAAAGCCGATAAACACTTTTTAAAACTATTTTGATTAGTTTGATGAGTGTTTCATGTTATGATAATTCCCCTTACTTTAGGCTTATCACTGTGTTTTCATTGTGTATGGGGAGGGGGTTGTATGTAATAACACTTTCGCAAAAGAAAGACAAATTATTGTGGACAGTTTGTGGAAAAGAGAAGTGTGTTTGATGCTGTATTACCTTGTGCTACCTTTATAACAGTATTACAACCGAAACCCAACAAAGCACCAATAACTTTCCATTTCAATGTGAACATCCAAAGAAATATACACATTCAAAACTAAGCACAAAGTTTTAATGGATGGGGGAGGGTGGTTAAATCGTTCATAATTTCAAAAAAGAGCAGCTGTTTCCTTCTTTCCTTCTGAATATGTCTATGATAGTATGAGCTAATACTGTATTCAAATCATCTTCTAGCACTCAACAGCTAACATTTAAAATTTCATGAAGAGACTATTTTCTTTTCCTTTTAAATTAACATGTATAAACATTAAAATAAATACAGTCGGACCTCCATATATCGAAGTAGCAAATTGCCGGAAAAAAATTCGATATATAGAAATTTCGATACATAGAAAGAATCTGTTTTTATCATAAAAATCTCCTTTAACGTTAAAATTAAAGCTAATTTTCGTGCATGAAACCCAATTTCTAATTTATACGAACATCGGATTAAAAAATTAACCGAAATTACACTTTTGCACCTCCATACATCTTCATTCTTCGGCAATTCAACTTGATCCCCAACATTAGGGTACTTTCGTTTTGACAATGTAGTCGAGAGAAAAGTAAAAAACCAATCTACTTAACCTGAATGATGTTTACTGAAGCTAAAAAGACTAAAAATGATAATCAACAGACAAAAGGGATAACTTGCAACTGATTTTACAGTGTTACTGGTTACAACTAAGATTTGAAATGAACTTAGTGGAATTTAAAAACTCCAGAACGGAACAACGACCTATCTACACAGCCCTCAACCCCAGATTCCTTGATTTCATAGCAACCTTTCGTGAACATAATTTTCTCCCCTAACCTTCATTTTACATGAGACAAACAGTCTAAAGTGGAAAGAAAAATCTACGAATGTCTCGAGAAAAATTTCGATATATGGAGATTTTTTCGATGTATAGAAACAGTTTTTCTATGTAATGAACATGGAAACGTGCTGGAATTTCGATATATAGAAAATTTCGATATGTGGAAGTTCGATATATGGAGGCCCGACTGTACATCTGTTTCAAACTTAAGAATTTTTACAAAATATTGTAAACTTTTATTGGCTGTTCTAAAATCATTTATACCTTTGGATCATCTTTAAAGTATTCAGCGGCAGCTTGAAATTCTGGTTTTGCTTTTTTGCAGTGACCACACCCTGAAATCAAAACGAAAAATTAATTTCCATTTCTATAATTGGGATGAACCTAACCTGGCAGCATTGCAAAGAATAAGTAGATCCTAATCACAACATCAGAATCGCTGTCATGTTAGGTTTGTCCCAACTAGATTTTAAGCACTAAAAGGTCATTCATTAATTATGTAAGGATCCCGAGGGGGAGGGCGGGTTGGGAAAATCTCTACATACACTAATTTTGGAGAGGGGTGAAACCTATTCTTACGTAATATTTTCGAACTCAATAATTTACATTAGATATTGTGTGGTCAAGTGGTTTGGCAGGAATAATATTTCATTTGAGTAAAGAAGATAAAAAAGGTATTAGGATGAGCTGTTTATGATTTACATCAAACTGGGAGTTTTAGTGTAATTGATCCTCTTGTAACAACATTTTATTATTTTGAAAAACGAATAGGAATCTTAAGTAAGAATAGGGGGGGAGGGTTTGAAAATTCTTACGCACCCTTACTTGGGGGTAGGGAGGGGGGTCTAAAATTACCAAAATCATCCTTAAGTAATTAATGAATGGCCCCTAATAAGAAAAACAATTTTAACATGCTTTAAAAATTTTGCAAGTACTTACATGGTGCATAGAATAAAAGCAGAACATGTTTTTTGCGCTTCAAGAAAGGCTTAAAATCTTCTTCAGTTAGATGAACTACATTGCTTAACTCTTCACTCCAAGGAACTTCAGGAGGGGGAGGAGGGGGAGGCTCTTTTGGACTAATAGCAAAAAATACTTTTAATCATTAAAAATCCACAACTCATTTTCATTGAATTATTAATAGAAAATTTGTTTCCACTTACTCTTTCATAAATTCTAATATTTTATCGGCTGTTCTAAGACTGACATCAAATTTGAATTCCCCATTCCTAAAAGATAAAAAAAAGCAGCATGCATATACAAAGAGTCCATAAACTTACGTTACTTTAAGTTCATATTAAGAAAGATACTTTAAAAAAATTATCAGTGTTATATACATTGATTTTCTATTTATATGTAGCGATCGTACCTCTTCACTGAATTAGTCTGATTCAAAATACCAGAAATTAAAATGCAGGAAATAAAAACTAAAAGAAAAACTAAATTTATGTCTTATTGAAAAAAAAATCTTGGTCATAAAACAGTAAATGACACATATAGTTTTTAAAAAAAATCAATAAATCCTGTAACATACACAAAATATTTCACTGTAGGGTAACCATTTATTTTGAAACGTTCTCCTAAAGTCTTTTCTTTTGTTGCATCAACAGCAGCAAGTACTCCAGGTATCTAAAACATACATTAAACATATCATCTTTTAGTTTCACAGAAAAAAAAATTACTTTTCAAACTATGATTACTTATTAAGGAATCTCAAGTTTTATCTAACATTTGAGATTCTAATTCTAAAGAATTTGGATTAATTAAAACTGGGAAGATAACAGATACCAGTACATTTGTATTTTGAAGTAAAGATAATCAATTTAATAGAAAATAGCACAGAAAACAAAACAATCTATATTGTGGGAAGATTTAATGAAAATAAACTTTGTTTTTTGTTACAATAAATTCCTTGCAGTCAAATTTTTTTCCCAATTAAATGCTGAGAAAGAAAATTAACTGAGGAAAAACATAATTTACAGAAGTGAATTTGTACCACCGAAATTTATTGCAACCTTTAAGTTGAGAAAGTAAAGTGATTGGATAACAACTTCCAAATCTCAAGTCTCGGGAATAACAAAATACATATGCATTTTTCCAAAACAAAGTTTAAGTGATTGAAGAAGTGAACACAAAAGGATAATGTGTAGTCTGGTTAGAGTAAAACATTCAAGATGGTAAAAAGAAAAACAAAAGCCAACCAAACTTGAGTGGTGTATCAAGCATATACAGAACCTGCTGCTATCAAGGTAAGGAAAAAAAATATAAAGACATTAAATAACGAATAAATACCTTTGTGCTGAAAATTAAAATAATCAATTATCCAAAGTATTGAAGCACAAAACATGCAAATTATTGCAGACATGTGTTTCAGTGTTACATGGAACACCTTTTTCAATGCAAAGAAGTGTGAGCTTCTGGATGAAAAGTCATCCGAGAAAAGCAACATGCTGGAACAGGAGATAGTATAAATACTAAAAATCAGAAATTAAACAAAACAAAAAAAGATAAAGTGACAAATTTATTATATAATTCCATCAGGAAAAGAAACCGTTAAGTAATAAATCTCTAAGAAAACCCATAAACAATGCAAATAGTCCAAAAATGAAACCAATCTGAATAAATTGGCAATAATTTTACCAGCGGGGGGGGGGGGGGGGGACTATGTCTGGAAGCAATGTATCAAATGGAGAAATACGGAAAAAAAAAACAAAGTGAAGGATAAAAAAATTGGAATTAGTTGATCACAAAATTAAATAAGAAAACAAAATATGAAAAAATAAAAGTAAGAAATGTACCACGTTTACATAAGTAAACGTATTTTAAAAATGGGGTCCATCAGAAGAAAAATACGGAATTGCAGTAAGATCATTAACTAAATTAGATTGGTTCCTCAGGATGTGGAAAGATTCCCAAAAATCAAGATCCAACGAATTGGGGCATTTTTGGATAATTTGATAAGAGTTAAAATCAAAAGAGTGATTAGAATCCCAACAGTGTTGAGCAATGCTGGATCTATTCAGCTGTTGTTGCTTCACATAGCTTTGATGCTCTTTTAACCGAAATTTCAAAGAACGGCGGGTCTGCCCTTTGTATCCGAGTCCGCAATTGCGAACAATTTTATAGATCCCACAACAATCGAGAGGGTGAATAGAATCTTTAAGAGAAGAGAACGAAAGTTTATTAATGGGAGAAAACACCACTTGGAATTGGAATTGCTTCAGAATCTTAGCAACCTGAAAACTAATACCAGGAAAGAAAGGAAGAACAACCAAATTCTTAGTGTTGAAAGTTCTATTAAGAACAACATTTTGAGATTTTTTGCAAAGTTTTTTATAAGTGGAATCAATTAAGGTGGGCGGATAGTCTCTATCAACAGCCACAGCTCTTAAATAATTAAGTTCCGCATTAAGAAGCTCAGGTGTAGAACAAATATTCATTGCACGATAAAACAAATGTGTTGAAAGCAGAATATTTTTGATTAGGTGGGTGAGACGATAATCTGTGTGGGGGTAAGGAAATAGCGAGAGGTTTACGATAAAGCGTAGTTTCCAAACCTGACTCAGTTTGAGAAATGAGTACATCCAGAAATGGAAGGCAATTATTCTGTTCTTTTTCACAAGAGAATTGAATATGAGGATCAATGGAATTTAAAATAGATAAAGCTTCATAAATGCTAAGTTGATCGTGGTTCATAAGAACAAAACAGTCATCAACATAGCGAACATAGAATTGAAACTGTAGTTTCTGAAAAAACTTGATCTCAAAGTAATGCATGTAAATATCACTAAGGATGGGGCTAAGTGGGTTTCCCATAGCTAGACCATCTGACATAATATAAAATTTACCATTAAAAACAAAGGAACGTTGCCTTAGACAAGTATGCGTGAGGAAAACTAAATCCTCAATTTCCTCAGACGTAAAATGAAATGCAGAAAGTCTACTCTGAAGACATAATAATGAACCCTCGACCGGAACATTTGTAAATAATGAGTTCACATCAAGAAGCCATAAAAGAATTATATGGAACGAAATTCTGAATTTTTTTGACAAAATCGATAGAATTTTTTACAGTAAGTACGTTATGACTCATAAGAGGAGAAAACACAGACACTAAATATTTCGCAAGTTTGTAAGAAGCCGTACCAATATTGGAAACAATCGGCCTGAAAGGAATGCCAGCTTTATGTACCTTGGGTAAAGCATAAAATCTAGTACAATTAGCAATAGAAGGAATAATAGCGTTTAATATTTAATGGAATAGACTGAACAGACTTGACAGCAGAAGAAATAGTCTTTAACTCATTATCACTAGGATCATTAGAAACCTCCAGCTGGGAGGCAACTGACCTGCATTGCACTGTAAAGCCAACAACCCCCACCACTGTTGCTGTCAAGCGGAACGAGCTGCAGAGTGTGAATGCGTTAGTATAACGTGAGGCTCATTACTTTTGGATCGGACTACGTATATTGTGCTGATTGCAAAATGTATTACTTTGAAACTGTGTCTTTAATATAAAAAAAATTGCTAGCTAATCCAATAACACGGAAACACACATAACAACTACAAAAAAGTTTGAATTTTGAGATCTTGAATTCTCAAATTGTGCTTTTCTCAATTGCGAATTGCAATAGGACCCTACTCGTTGGGTTTCTTGTTTCTACTAATGACTTTTATCGAAACCATAATTTGAATTCAAGACTTCAAAATTCAAATGAATGTCAGGGGTTGGATGTTATGTGTTGGATACTGTTTTCATGTAAAAAGGATTGTTGAAGTTGTTTACAAATAACACAATTCCAAAGCACATGGATACCTGTGTTATATGCATTGAAAAGGACAGATGTCATTCAACGTTTTTATTCGTATAAGTGGGGTATTCGTTTATCCATTACCCGATTAAGCGAGGCTGACAGTATCATAATGTAGACTGTTGCAATATCTGATTTTCGTTAAAAAAGTAATAATTTCTTTAAAGTCTTAAAGAAAGAAACATTTTTAAGAGATAGAAAAATATAATACATTTTGATCTTTTAAACTTGCTGCAGCAGCTGTATATTCAGGTTTCATCTTTTTGCAGTGTCCACACCCTAAATGAACAAAGGATAAGGCTTAGAAATCATTAAAGAACAGCATTTTCTTTTGAATTGACAATTTAATACGATTGCACTGCACATTTAAAACTAATAATGTAATGTAATTTTGTAACTATGATGACAAATGGTAATTATAATAACAATACAATATCAAATACAACAAAACAATATCTGTAATAATTATTATTGCTATTGTTATGATTAAATTCAGCATAAGGAAAATATTTCACAAATATTAACTCCAGTTAAATTGTATTAATTATAAATCAGATGTTAAAGAAAGTGGGGGGGGGGGAGCCTTAAAATTCTTACATGGATGCCTCACTTGCCAAATCAGTTAACCAAATTAAACAATAAGTAAGAATAGTTATGAAGATGGTGTTGTCAATAGGAGCAAATAGGCCCTCATGTTACATTTTCTGCCATCACACGGTCAGAAATGTACTGAAATGAAACTTTAATATAAATTCACATGCTAAGCATTGATAAAGTACTAAGCAGGAATGAGTATATTTTTAAAAAGTGCAGTGTTCGCGCTCAACTATCCGTAACATGGGTCCCAGGGGCCCATTAATGAAATAGATTTGGGTCCTTTGGTGGAAAAAATGAGTCCCTTAAATTTTAAACAGAAAATCTTAGTGCGTAAATGAATAATATAAAAATATTTATACTTGGGGGGGGGAGGCATGAAATAAAATAAATTGGTTATTTTTGCCCAATTTTTTTGTGATTTTATCATTGTAAAATTATTTTCAAATAATACACTTGCAAGACTCAGTTATGTCAGAAACTATTTGGTCAGTTACAATGAGATTAACTCAAAATTTACTTTAAAAATGGGTTTTACCATAAAATATAAAACAAGTGCTTTTTCTTAGTGAAAAAAGCAAACAGACCCCCCCCCCCTTCCCAATTATCATTGGCAATTACATAATAATAATAAATCGCAAGCGAATGAACCCAACGCAAAAATCGCGATCGCAAAAACGAAACATTTTCTCATATGAGTGTGAAAATTGCTCATTTGCAATCTTAAATCAGTATATTTGACTTGTTCAAAATATCTGTTTTGATTTTTGTTCTATTTTTAAAATCGTGCCATTTTGAAAATGGCGCGATCGATTAATACCGACTTTTGCAAGTCCAAATAAAAATAACCCATCAGAAAGAGATGAATTATTAGAAAAAGAACAAGGTTGAAGTGCTTTTGTATAAAATTCAAGTATTCATAAGCAATTTAACAAGAAAAATGTAAAGTTCCGAACTCTTTGTGTTTAGCGCGATCTAGAAAATATTCGCCATTTTTTTCTCCCCTCTTTTTATTGGGGATGCAAAATGATGATTTTCAAAAGTAATTCTGGTTACATGAATACCAAATTGCAATATTTTTACTGTACAATTGTCTTGTATTAATCCTGAAGATTGCATTGAAAACCTCTCTCATTTTTAGTCTTCATTTCTGTTTTTAGGAATTTCCTCAAGACAAAAGTTGAGGGAAAGCTTATTCTTAGAATACAGTACAATGGGCTATTTGTGAACTTGCTCCCTGAGCTCTGCCCAGGAGGTCACTGTAAGCTCCAGTCTTATCACTAAAATTCCATTGACTGGTCGACAATTGGGGTGTGTTTGAATAGCTGATAAACAGATAGGGTCATTTTAGTCCCTTTCTGTTGATTCTCCTGGTCATTTTGAAGCTTAAAAGCATTTACTAAATAGATCTTTAGCATTTTCTCCCATTTTTTTTCTGGTTCTTATCTTTTGGGTTTTCTGGGTCCCTGGGACCCGATTTTTCGCGGAAGTTGCGTCCCTTTCCCGCAAATTTGCGTAAAAAACCCGCTATAGCGTGTAAACGCGAACCCTGAAATGGAATTAATTGATTTGGTAATTGAGGCATCCACATGTCTAATTGATGACTTACGTGTTCACACATTCCCAACATATAGCTGAGAACATCAAAAAATACACATGTAATTTTCCACAAAATTGATCAATCAGTGAGAAATAATAGGGTTTAAATTTAAAATTAATTTTACTAACATCAAAATAAATAATTTTGCAACTACATCTTTAACTTACAAGGGGCATAAAACATGACAAGTACAGATGATTCTGTTTCCATTACAGATGCAAATGAATCATCTGTTAAATGAACAACATCACTTGGAGTATCAGACCATTCAACTTCTTTAGGCTTTTCAGGTTGGTTTTCTGGGCTAAGAAGTAAAGTATGTAGTAAACTATATTTTCAAAAGAATATAAAACAAAAAATGCACAGAATAATGATAACAATAAATAAGTTAGTCAATTTTGTATTCAAATGAATACATCAATAAATAAATAACAAATATTCTTTCCCAAATAAAGAAAATAATAAATAAGTCTTAAAAATGAAAAGTTTTAATTAACGAATACATGCAATAAATGTTCTACTATTGTTCTTCTTACTATTGTTCGTGTGTGTGTGTGGGTTTTTCATGGTTCATACTCTAATTGGATGAAAATATTCCATGACTTTTCCAAGACTTTTTCATGACTTCAATGAAAATTTTCATGACCTTGTTACACGAAGAAAATAGCACTATTTAATCTTAAACTTGCTAATTTTTGGAAATGAGCATTAGCAAAATGTCAACATGAAGGCCACATCCTCATTGAAGTACTTACTCATAATGGAAAAAATATAAGTGTACACTTAAAAATCTAAACTATTCTTATTTGTCTTCTTCATATAAATTTAAGTAAAGTAAAAATGCAGTGAAAAGAATATGATGATGCTTAAATGTCTAACATTTTGTTTATAAACAGGCAGAATGATATTGAATGGGACAAAGGTTGAATGAGTCATCAATAAGTTTCAATAAATTTGCTTCAAAAGTTGCCTTTCAGTGTCAACAGAGCATTTAATCATCCACGTAACTTGACAGTATTTTGGTTCTTTAAAGTAAAGCCACATAGTTTAGTTCTTTATGTTTCTAAACCAGATCTTTCACCAGATCTTTTTTGAAAAAAAAAAAAAAACATTCAGTAATGAATCAATCTTCTGATTCAAAAGTATACTTGTTTTGCTTACTTATTTGCACATTTTCAAATCTATATAAATTAATAGGTTCAGAAATTCCAGAACATGTTTGAATCCTGACATTGAGTGTAGCAGTGGGTCGCATGGATTAGTTTTGCCGGCTGTATGTATATGTTGGGCACTACTGTCTTAGAGTATTAGAATTCCTCTTTTTCTGTATTCTATCGCCTGAGTAAAGATCTTTATTTTCTAAAACGATGAACAAATTAAGATAAACTCTAATAAATTTAATAATATAGTTCTTACGAGTGATGGAATCGAACTCGGATGTAATTGAAATGCTTTTTTTGAGTGGGCGTGGCAAAACCAAGAACGTGCAAGTAGGCTACTACAGAATATGAAACATAAGAAGTGTTGAAAATAACAGTTAATTTAAAATATATATATATAAGTGATGTCCAAGCAGTAAAATCACATCGCAAAAAAAGGCAAGCGGCTGTGACAGAAGTGGATGCAATAGGATTTCAAAATTCAGATTTGATTTTGGGATCGTTCAATTTTCCACTTTTAATAGCTTTTACGTGCTGTACTGTTAAATCACTCAAGATTTCTAATGCTCTTTTAGTTACTGTTACTTTCTCTTTGTCCAGGACATTTTCCCATGACTTGAAACAAGTTTCCATGACTTTCAATGGAAATTTCAATTTGCCATGACTTTTCCAGGTCTGAAATCCACTTATTTTTTTTTCCATGACTTTCCAGGATTTCCATGACCTGTACGAACCTTGTTTTTTTTCAGAAATTCAAAATTTTTTACAACAAACGGATGTATTTAAATGCTTTTGCACATGAAAACATTATTTTTTTACAAAATTTGAAAAGGCACTACATTTTTTTGATAAATTATTAACACAATCTTAATCACAGTAAATTTGATGTTAAGAGACAATGTAAAACCAAAAATTCATTTTACGAGCGACGAGTAATACGTTTAACGCAGCATCTCATAAAAGAAGCACGAAAATCCAAACAGCACGCCATTAAACCTGACACTTGCAAAATAATGGTTTTGTAAGAGAAAATACCTTAGTAACTGTAGAAAGCATGATAGATCACTATTTCAAAGTTTGCCAGCGAATAACAACAGCAATTGGAAATCACAGATGGTGTCTGCAGTTTGCATTGCTTTTTCAAACAAGGTGGTAAAATAAACCTTTTTGAACCAGAGTAAAAGCCCAATACCAATACCTGACATTCAACGCACTCAAATTCGGACTAGTGAAATGTATTGTTAAATTGATGATATTGTTAAATCAGGTATTGTTAAATGGAAGTTATACTGTACTTGGTCTTAGTATTGGAGGAATGATATTACTAGTGACAACGTAACAAAAAATTAAGCATTGAATTTTTTCATGTGAATATTCGTGTAAAGATCCTGATAGTATGTAACAAATATTTAGTCAAGAGAAAATCACATGTTTTTGGACACTAAGATGAAATGTTACATTACACAAAATATTGTACTGGTTTTTAAACATTACACAATGCAGCTATTAAGCAACAATGCATAAGCTAAAACTAGTGTATATTAGTTTCAACACAACAGGTATTAAGGTAATTCGAAGCACCCAAAAGCAATTACAGAAAATATTATTTAAAATACTCTAAGAAGAACCATGGGTGTAATTCATTTGAATCTTTTTTTAAAAAGAGCCATACCAAAATCTGCAACTCTTATGTAGTCATAGGACAACAACAATTGTTGGTCTACATTATTTTAATTTAACAATAAGTTCAGGTGAAAGTAGGTTAATTATTCATTCTAAATTATTTTCTCACCATGTAATTAAAACCTAATGATATTGTCGCAGCAGTCAATGAAATTGCTGAAACGTCATAACACGAAAAAGTATTTCAGCCTTGTTTCGAACAAAGGCTGAAATAGAACAAATACTGTAGTCAGCAATGGATTAAAAAAATACTGTTATACAAATGTGTTGCATAATATTTTTCTAGTTATTCAAAAAAGTTATTTGAAATTAAAGTAGGTACTGATGGGATGGGAGAGGGGAATATATTGATACTTGATTTCGGCTCAATCGTCAAATTTTGGGAAATTATTGTTTCATTCTGGCAAGGATCAGCAAGGGCAAAAAAAAAAAGGGAGCCCCCCCCCCCCCAGAATACAATGTCACTATGAGGATACTATTGCACCCACACCTGCTGGACTATAAAGATTCACTTAGAAAATAATATAAAACAAAAACCTTAAAATAATATGTATGTAAGGGGGGAGGAATGTCAAAAATAAACAGAACAGAAAATTTAATTAACTGTATTTAAAATTTCATTATTAAAACTTTGAGTAATTAAAAATAAAATTAGTTAAAAGTTGTGTATATTTATTAAGCACCACTTTGAGCAAAGTAGGTCATATTCAATTTGTAGACAAATATGATTACAAGTTCACTTGGATGCCAAAATGAATGCTTAAAATTGGTTTAAACAAAATCATTGAAAATTAAAAATTCTGCTTTAACTATAATTCTATGAGGTAACTTGAAACTTATTACCACAGTATACAGAACAAAAATGTAAAAGTTAGACTAAAATATGGGCTCACTTTTTCATGAAGTTTATGATGCTTTCTTTGTTATTCTCTCCATCATACTTATGTTTGAGTTGGCCTGCCCTACAATAGTAAGAATACATTTATGATTCGATCAAAAAAGGGAACAAGAAACCTCATTAAACAGGCTATTCAAAAGAAAGGCTTGTCACAACACTAATACCATGTAACCTGACTACAACAAAGTTAAAGTGGTAGCATTGGGGTGTTAAAGGCTAAAGGTGGCAATTAAAATTGACATTTAAGTATGGAATCATTTGAATATTACTGACAATCTTTATAATATATGAGTGTTTAAGTACTAACAGTAGTAAAAAATGATTCCAAGTAATTGATGGGATATTCTCCATTTTACATTAGAAACTAATAAACAAGTCATCACTCCTTTGAATAACCTCACTTTCAAAATATAAGTACAAAAATAATAATATTTTCAAGAATAAGACTATGTCCAACAATATAATAAATAGGTTATAAATCACATAACAGAAACATTTTAAAACTCCTTTAAAAAATAAAAGAGTTAGTAGATGTGACAAACAAAATTTTGTTTCAGACAAAATCTTTGCAATTTTCATTTTCATTTAGCAAAATCATACAATTTGCTAAATGATGCCAACATCATTTAAATATTTAAAAGATATAAAATTTTGGGAAAAAACATTTTATGCATTCAACTATTCTACACATACAAATACAATTTTACTATAAATATTGCGCAGCAAACTGAGTTATTACTTTGAAAACTACAATTAGGGATGCCATCAAAATTTTAGTTGAAAATAGTTGCTTTAGTAGCCTGAATTTAAAAAATAGTCGCCTAAATAAGCTCCTCAGAAAACAGTTGAGTTGCATTTTGAATCCGTGAAGTTTTTTTTACCAATATATATACTTTTAATTTGCTAACTCAAAAACTCGTCGCATGCAGAACCACACAATACAACATCTTAAATCAAGACTATATCTTGTAAATACAAGAAAATCAAAACCTAATTTCTCAGATTTAACATTTGTTTCAACAATTACTTAGTTCATTTTTAGCATTTCTCAATGGAATTAATGTTTTTAAAATGTAAGTCACGTTTCACGTAACGTCATGAAGACTTTACAAATGTAACGCATCATGTTTTAAGTATCACAAAGTAAAAAGAATTAATTTCAAGTCAAATTAAACATCGTTACTCTGGATTTAAAAACATAAAGGAGTTATAAATTGAGTATAAGTGTGATTAAAATAAACAGAGAATTACCGCACAGTTAAAAATGTTTAACATTTAATTTAAAACTTTGATGACAAAATGGAAAACTTAAGACATTTCTTAGGGTTTGTGTTACATAATCAATAAAACTTGGCTTTTTTTTTTTTTTTTTTTTGTTAACAATAAGTTTTAACTTTGTTTCTTTTTGTTCTTCCCCTTTCTTGTAACTTTTCAGCGCCTTCTGTCACCCCTTTTGCTAAGATAATTTCGGACAAATCACTTTTCTCAATAGATAATTTCAGTCATTGGCATGCTAGTTTTAATAGAGAATCTGGAGACTCTTGATTGGGTTTCTTATTTGTGCAATCACCTCTGCCTTGTCTTTTCAGTTGTTCAGTTGATATTGCTTTTAATTTAATTTATTAATTTCTGAAAAGTATTTTTTTTTTTTTTTAAATCATCTCTTTACATTTTGTGCTTTCCTTCGAAGTCCGTTCTATCAACTTTATTTGTTCCTAAAGATAATTTTTAGGTGACTTGTGTGTCCATATGCCATTTTTTTAAATGGTTCCTTTGTTATTTTTACATCTCTTACACATTGGTATTTTGCCAAACAGTCTTAAATAGTTAGTCTTCATTTAGCATCTGCTCAGACAGTGGCATACATAAGTTATTTTGGAGGGGGCCCATATTACCAAGATTAGCTCTCTTCCCTTCCCCCATCCTTATATATTATTTCTGTAGCCTGATTTTGGTTTCTACGCCAGATTTTCCTCAATTCTTGATCGATTTCTTTGATTTACGCCTTATTTTAAAGCTTATGGTGGTGGCTACTGACGAAAAATAGACCCACGGTCTAAAAATTGTTTTTTTCAGCCGAAAAACCTGTTTTAAAGAACCAGAATGAGGTTTTCGGTTAAACTTATAACTTTAATTTGCGCTATGACCGACAGAGCTGAATAGCTTGATCGGCAGAGCGTTCTCTTCGTAACCAGGAGAATGCGCGTTCGGGCCCACGTCCGGACAATCTGCAACAAAAAATTAGAGCAATATCGCGCATTACATGAATAATTAATTAAGTGAATAACGACTATGAAGGAATAGAATAAATGAGAAGGAAACGCTCCTTGCTGATATGAAAACTTGAAGTGACGTTGTGCTAAATTACTTCGGAATTGTATGTTTTTTCTTTTTAAGCTTTGGCTCTGGTAAGAAAATTAAAGCATAATGTAAGCGAAAATATAAGTAACAGGTTTAAGATTTCAGACTGCAATAGAATTGTTTTTTGTTCAGAAAAAAAATAATAAATCATATATTGAAATATATATTCTTCTAATGAGTTTTTGACTCTTTGTACAAATTAAAAAATTACTACCTCAATTTGAAGGGTAAAATATATATTTTTTCTTCTTTTTGCAAAAAAACAAATAGCTTATCACATTTTTACTACATTCGAAAAGCTACGATTAAAAAAAGAGCATAGTTCAATTTATTTTGTATTTTAACCGTTCTGTTAAATGATGAACACGTGCTGCCATCTAAGTCATAACGGTTCAAGCAGCCTGCGGTAACAAATTGTAAAAATTTTCAAAAATAAAAAAATGTTTCTTCAATATCTTATCTTATATATTATTCCCTTCTCATTTTAAAACTTATCAGGCTGGCTAATGAAGAAAAATAGACTTATGGTCGAAAAATCAAGTTTTCGAAAACACTCCTTGCTGTTTCAAAACCTTGATGTTGCCTGTAGTTCTTATGCATTTTTTAAAAGCAAAGTTATAATGCAGTTTTCCATTTTTTACGTCGCTTTCAGCAAAAAAAAAAAAAAAAATAGCCTGTGTGTGTGTTCATATTTTAATAAAGCTTAAAAGCACTGGATTTAGTTGTTCGGTTAAATTGATAAGTTTTTTTCGGTAGAGCGTTCGGCTATAAACTATTCGAACTTCGGGCAAGTTTGGGCTGTCCGAAAGAATATCAAATTTATATTAGTATTACGCATTACATGTACTCATAACATACAAACGTAATAAAATAAATGCAGTGGAATTGCTACTTGGTGTTCTGACTCCTTTATGCAGGTTACAGTTATCATTCGGATAAGTTGACTGTTAATCGAAGAGTGTTCTTCCTTTTTTAAAGCTTTGACTACATCCAGATCACTCAGCATAATGTAAGCATAAAAAAGTATTAGATTTACCAAAAGGAAATCCTTTTTGTGCAGAAAAACATTTTCATTGTATGTTGAAATGTAGATGTTTCTAATAGCAGTGTTCGACCTTTTGTACAAATGAAAAAATACTACGCCAAATTAAAACTACGAGTTTCACCCAGTAAACCTTTAATTTTTTATTCGCGCGAATACGATAGAAAGCATTAAAATTATCAACTTCATTAGCAAGAAATCATTTTCTACTCCTCTGCTTTCTGCTGAAAAAAAAAAAAACATTTTGTCTACGTTCGAAAAATTACACTTAAAAACTGGACTCAGTTCAACTGGTTTTGGTTTTGAATTTTAAGTGTTCGATTAAAAGAGAAACATGTGCGGGCATTTAAGCCGCAACTGTTAAAGCAACCTTCTATGTGAAATAGTTCAATATTCAAAGATAAAAACACTTATTATCAATCTAATTTATTACTTCTCTAGAATGTTCGTTTCAATCGCTACGTGAGATCGTCATCATTCTTTAATCAAATTCCATGCTTTTCGAATAATTTTAAATCGTATCATGCTGGTTAATGACAAAAGATAGAAGCATGATCTTCTTATTATTTTTTTTTTTTTGGCAAAAAGCTTTTTTGCTGTTTTTTACTACGCATTCCTTCAATGAATAGCTTTCGAAAAGGAAGGCGCAATTGCTAGGTTTGTTGGGGTGTCGGGCTGTTACTCAGAATGGCGCCAATTCGAATCTGTGCCAATAAATATCTCTTTAATATTTCTTTTTTTCCCGTCAGATGCTCACATGGGCAGGACTCTGTTTGCCACAACCTGTTTTTTTAAATGCACAATTATTGCTTTTTCCCGAGTCACTACTCAGCCACACTTTTAATGATATTTATGTTTGAATTGAAAATATGTACGACCAAAAGGTGAGCGATGATCAAATTATCACAACGTTGTATTTAACGAGGTTTTGTTACTGATGTCTTTAAATTACATGCCTTCTCTTCTGCGCTTACTTTTTTTTCGGTTCTTCTTCATAATGTTCATCCTTTCTTAAAGAGCGAAATACCTTATGAAACGATTCGAAGCACAGTGCGGAGTTCCGCACGGGTCGACTAGTTTTTTTTTATTTCAATTTGGGGGGGGAGGACAATAGTGCTCTGATCTTCTCATTTTCTTTCGAGGTGGGACAAGGACTTCATTCCGTCACCCAATGGCACAACCAAAAAATAGTCTTAAGAGGGCATTCTCAAAAAATTCTCGCTTTTGATAGCGGGTGAAGCCGGGGATTCTCCCGGGAAGGTTTTTTCAAATTGTAGTCCTAAGAATGCAGTATTAGGCGGTTTCTGCTGATGTTACAGGGAGGGAAAATTCTCTGGGCTTCTGCGGAAATTTTTAGAAATCAAAATCTTAAAAATGCCATTTTCTGCTATATCTGTTGCAGTTAGAGAAATGAAGCGCATGGGACTCTTTAAAGTTGCCTCCGATCAATTTTTTTAAAAAAAAGCTAAATCGATCACCCCTCTGCCTGATTTTTCGAAATTGAAGTTCTAAAAATGCAGACTAACTTCGATGATTTCAGACTAACTTTGATTATGTTAAGGGCAGGGCGGTTTTCGGGCTTTTCTCCAAAACTACTTCGAAATTGAAGTTCTAAAAAAAAGTATAAAGAGATAATCAGTGAAACTAGGCACAAGCAATTGGGTCCTCGTCCGAAATTTTTGTAGTCTTAAAAACGCAACTGTGGACCATATTTGGTAACATTAGGGGTTCGGCCATTTCAAAATTGAAGCTCAAGAAAAGCATATCTTGAACGATTTTCGATGCGTTTAATAACTGTCCCCTGGAAATTTTTCGACATTGAAGTCCTGAGAATAAGATTTGAGATGCTTTTTTAGGGTTTTGGTAGGGCTGGGGGGGGGGGGGGAGCTTGCGCAGTGAAGCATTTTGAAGACTTATTTTTAGACTGGCTAGGGAAAAGTTTAAAAAATAGGGCAGGGGCGGGGATGAAAGAAGTAAGAGGTGTTGGGCGTATAATTGTCTGATTAATAGTCAGAATTTGAAATTTTTTATTTTAAGGTTCCTTTCAAAAGGAATTCAGATTTTTCCCCAACATTAGGCGATCTCTGGAAAGGAAGAGTTCAAGAATAATTCCCTGAAAGGTAAAAGGCAATTTCAGGTTATCTTTAAAGAATGGAGACGCTTAGAGGTAAGGAGAGGTTAAGGATCTCCTTCCAAAATTTTTCAAAATTGAAATCTTAAAGGCACAATTTCAGATTATTTTTGGTAATAAAGAAGGTGGTTCCAGGACTCTCCTCCAGTAAAGTTCTGAAATTGATGTCCGAAAAATACCTAAATAAATGTGTTTTCAGGACATTAGTTTTCCAATATTACTCCAACTAAACAACTAAAACTTATTTTAAATTTCTTGCAGGGGACAAGAGTTAAGACATTTTGAAAACCATTCTTTTCAGACTGACTAGAAAAAAAGGGGGGGGGGGATAGTGAAAGAAAGAGAAGGGAACTTAATTTTCTAAGCAGTAATATGCATTTGTTAAACATTTTTAATTTTGTAGAGACAGGTAATCCAGTTGTTAAAAGCGAACATTTATTGTAAATTGCAACAAAACACATTACCATTAAAAGAAATAAATATAAATTAATCAGTTCCATCTCGGAATAATCTAACATTTACACACAACACATCAATCCAGATACCGCGCGCCAGCCAACTCAGCTGGAGCCTTTTAAATAAACTTTGCCAGATTTGCATGCGCTGTTTCTCTGAGTTTAGGCCGTTGCCACAGACTCCCTCACCAGTCTCACAAGACCATTGGGAGACGAAAACGTACTTTGCGGCCAAACCTTGTTGTAACTCCAGGAGTCCTTGGATTGGAATCTCCAGCAATTAAAAATGCTGGTTTTAAGCGATCGATGTGAACGATCTTTTCCTTGTCGTTCACCGAAATCAAAAAGTTCTTGTCCATTCTCTTTAGGACCTCATAAGGCCCTTCGTATGGCGGCTGCAATGACTTTTTTACAGCATCTAAGCGCACAAAAACATGTGTACAGTTTTGCAGATCTTTAGGGATATAAATCCGTTGTTGACCATGCCGAATAGGAGTAGATGGACTTAGCGAGCTAATCAGTCTTTGAAGACGTGCAACAAAGTCAGGCATATTAGATAAAGTTTTTTCTTCATACAACTGTCCAGGTAACCGTAGAGTTGACCCATAAGTCAGCTGTGCCGCGGACGCGCCAAGGTCTTCACGTAACGTAGATCTGAGTCCCAACAGCACTAATGGAAGTGCTTCAAACCAATCGGATTTGTAACACATCAAAGCTTGCTTCAATGGTCGGTGCAATCTTTCCACCAGACCGTTACTTTGGGGTCTGTACGGCGATGTCCTTGCTAATTTTATGCCAAGCATCTTTGATAGACTCGTAAAAAGTTCAGATTCAAACTGTCTGCCCCTGTCACATGTTATCCTTTGCGGAGTACCAAATCGAGAAACCCATGATTGTACGAAAGCACGAGCTACCGTTTCTGCTGTTATATCAGTAATTGGCACAACTTCAGGCCACCGCGTAAATCTATCCACTATAGTCAAGCAATACTTAAAATTTTAAACTTGTGTTAGTGGACCTATTATGTCTAAATGAATATGAGAAAATCTCTCATCCGGAACTAAAAATTGAACTAACGGGGATTTAGTATGCAAATGTACTTTAGTCTGCTGACACGGAACACAAGCTCTGCACCAAGCAGTTATATCTTTGTTTATATTTGGCCAGACATATTTGCTATCGATAAGACGTTTTGTAGCACGTATGCCGGGGTGAGACAAACCGTGCATTGTATCAAAAATTTTACGCCTTAGAATTTGCGGAACAAAGAATCTATTATAATTTCCTGATGTATCACAATATAGAGATTTATCGGTACCAGGCATAGGAACTTTAGCTAATTTACCACTGTACTTAATTCGTCCCTCTAAAACGTCCTGAAGTTCTTCATCCTCAGATTGTGATTTTTCCCACATTTCTATATCATCTAGAGATGAAAATGTGATCTCCGATATTCGCGATAGGCTGTCCGCAACCAAATTTCCCTTACCAGGTAAATATCTGATATCCGTAGTAAATTGAGATATGAAATCCAACTGACGGATAGTTCGGGGGGAGGATTTTTCCTGTTTCCGCCGAAATGCGAAAGTTAGAGGTTTGTGGTCTGCATACAAAATAAATTTCCTTGCCTCTAACATGTATCGAAAATACTGAATTGCACTATATGCTGCCAACAATTCTCTATCATAAGTTGAATATTTACATTGAGTAGCCGATAGTTTCTTTGAAAAAAAACCTAAAGGCTTGGGACCTTCGGGGGATAATTCATGCAATACACCACCCATCGCAAAATCACTGCAATCAGTTGTTAAAGCAAGTTCTGCATTAGTAGAAGGGTGATAAAGCAAAGTCGCTTCCGCTAAAGCACTTTTAATTTTTTCAAAGCTTGTTTCTGAAGCAGAATCCCACGGAATTTCCCTCTTATCTCGTTTTTTTGCTTTAATTAAAAACCTATGAAGTGGCGCTAAAATCACGGCGATATCTGGAATAAAGCGATGATAATAGTTTATCATACCCAAAAAACGTCTAAGTTCAGAAATAGTTTTGGGTTTAGGGAACTCTACCACTGCCTTCACCTTTTTTGGATCTGGCATACACCCCTTACTGTTTATCATATGTCCTAAAAAAATTATAGTTTCTTTCCCAAATTCACATTTTGATTCGTTTATAACGATCCCGTAGTTAAGGAAACGTTTAAAAATTTCTTCTAAATGCTTTTTATGCTGCTGGTGATTTTCACTCGCGATTAAAATGTCATCCAGGTATGGAAAACAGAAATTCAACCCTCTCAAAACCTCATCCAAAAAGCGTTGAAATGTTTGTGCTGCTGAACATAACCCGAAGTTTAGAAACGGAAATTCATATAACCCAAAAGGTGTTATTATAGCCGTTTTCGGAATATCAGGGGGGTTCACAGGAATCTGGTGATACGCCCTTATTAAGTCAACTTTCGAGAATATTTTCTTCCCGTGTAAAATGCTAACACAATCTTGAATGTGAGGAATTGGATATTTGTCCTGAACTGTTATACGATTTAGTGCTCTGTAATCGCCAGTTGGTCTCCAGTCATACTCGCCTTTTGGGACCATATGCAAAGGACTAGCCCAATTACTTTTTGACGGTCTACAAATCCCTTTGTCAAGCATATATTCAAATTCCTGTTTAGCTATTTGAAGTTGCGTTGGGTGTAACCGACGCGCTTTAGCTGAAACAGGGGGTCCCTCAGTCGGAATGAAATGAACTGTATTATGTTTCATTACCTTTTGTGAAAGAACATTAAGTTGTGTAATCTCAATATATTTCTTTAACAATTCTTGATATTCAGAATTCCCATAAATTGTTTTCACATTCGGAACCTCGCAAAATATCGATCGACCGCTTGCACTAAATTTAGTCACCGGATCTAAAATACGCCTTTTCTTTAAATCGACTAGCAATTCAAAATGCTGCAAAAAGTCCGCCCCTATTATAGGCTTTGTAACGTCAGCTATGATAAACGGCCATCTCAATCTGCGTCCTAACCCGAAATCTAAATTTAATAACTTAGTACCGTAAGTATCAATCCCAGATCCATTTGCAGCGTACAAAGTGAATTCTTTTTTTCCGCTGTCTAAATTCAAAAAGGATTTTGGGTAACAAGAAACATCACTACCTGTGTCAATTAGATAGCTCGTTTGAGTTAAAATATCAGTGATATACAGTCTGCGACTAAATCCTTTTTTAGTAAAAGTCATAGAAACTTCCGACGATTTTGAAAAATTTGAAAATTTCGCTTCAAAAGCGCATGGTTTTACACATTTGGTAGCTTTGTCTTTAAATTTAAAATGATACCAACACAACCAATTATTCCGCTTTTCAGCTCTCAAATTAAATTGTTTACGGCCCTGAGATCGATTTGGAGACCTTGAGCGACTGCGCGTTTTTACAATTTTAGTAAGTTCGTCTACTTTCAGTTGCAATTGTTCCAACTGAATTTCAGTACTAGCAGTTTGGTATTTAAAAGTTTGCTTATCAATTGAGTTTACAACCAACCCAGTATATTCGCAAATCTTGTCTGCCATTTCCGCTAACTTTTCTAAATTTTCAGAACTGACCGCTAAAATTGTTTGCACTGGTACCGGTAACCTACGAAGCCAAATATTTTTTAAAAAATCATCATCTACATGCCTCTCACTTAATTCTTTCATTTTTCGTAATAACATAGATGGAGATTTGTCACCTAATTCTAAGTCTTCAATTAATGTCTTTATTTTACGACTCTGAGAAAATTCGAACTCCGCTAACAATCTTTCTTTAAGTGCGGTGTATGGTTTTTCTGGCGGCTGACATAAAATATCGGTAGCATGAGACAAAGTTTCTGCATCTAGCGACGCAACCAAATGATCGAATTTGGTTTGTTCAACCGTAACGCCAGCTAACCTAAAACTAGCTTCAAGTTGTACAAAAAATAACTTCGCATTATTAGGCCAAAAATTAGGTACTTTTACAGAAACCCTATTGCAACTTAAGTTTTCAGCACTTACTTCCTTTTGAGTCAAATTTAAATTCTCTTTTGTTTCCATACTAACATGAAACAACTAATAGCTTAGGTACAATGCTACACTCAAGAACCTCAAAGGACACATGCACAGAAAAGCAAGACAGTTGAAAAAAAATTGAAGTTTTTCGTCGAAATAAATTACCTTCCGGCGAATTGCTGCGACCCATTCTTTCTTGAAATCATTTCGCTACCAACTGATAACTGCGTGTTCAGGTCACCAATGTAGAGACAGGTAATCCAGTTGTTAAAAGCGAACATTTATTGTAAATTGCAACAAAACACATTACCATTAAAAGAAATAAATATAAATTAATCAGTTCCATCTCGGAATAATCTAACATTTACACACAACACATCAATCCAGATACCGCGCGCCAGCCAACTCAGCTGGAGCCTTTTAAATAAACTTTGCCAGATTTGCATGCGCTGTTTCTCTGAGTTTAGGCCGTTGCCACAATTTAAAGTTTTCTCTCTGAAAGTATGGAGATTTTTTCTCCCTCATTATTTGCTTTTACTTTTTAAAAAATAACTTTGCTTTCCCAAGACATTCTTTTCTTGAGCAAGAGGTCCGAATCCCCCGACCCCTTCTGAACACCATTGACTGGTGCCCTCTAACGCACAGGGTTCCTAAACTTTAACGATTCGTGGCACCCTTTGAAGAATTAGAATTTTCTCACGATACCCTAGTATAGTTTTAGTACATATTATTGTTACCATGGACACTTTGCGGCACCCCAACCTCTTCCTGCGGCACCCAGTTCGGAAATCCCTAATATCACGTAGTTATAATTATCCCTAGTATTATTATTTTGTAGCTAAAAGTTTGGAAATTATTTGTGAGCAAACTAAAACCAAATAATAACTACCTTTATTAAATGTTATTCCTGATTTTGGAGGGGTCCCGGGTCCTTTTCTTAGACATGCCCGTGTAGATGATAGACGTGTACAAATGAGCAGTCAATTTTCTTCTATTTTAATCACTCATGTCTCACTACCATATAAAACGATTGGTCTAATAAGGGTTTTGTATTGTTTTATTTTCGTATTAATAGTGAGGAGTTTAGATTTTATTTGGCTCTTTAAACCAAAATAAATTAAGGTAGCATAACATCTGATTGTGAAAAATATTTAGAAGATGCAAAAGGATTCAAATCTCAAATAGGGGAAGAGTAATCTGCGACATATCAGTTAAATGTTGGCATGCTTCTAAAAAATTATTCCTTTATTATTTATAAAAATAAAACATAAAATATGTTAATCAAAGATAGCATGTGTCAAAATAATTTCCGATTGTCAAAAACACCAAAATGTTTACAAGATGCAAAAGGATTGAAATCCAAAACAGAGGAAGTATTTTCCTCAACATATGTGTTGAGCACATCGTACCCATCGTTTTTTCTTATTTTCAACAAATATCCCAAAAATAACAAAAAAAATCGCCTAAAATAATAAAAAGTCGCCAATTTTTAAAAAATAGTCGCTTTTAGGCCGTTTTTGATCAAAAAAGTCAACTTTGTCGCCGACGATCAAAAATAGTAGCAAAAGTCGCCAGTGGCAACCCTATACAATTGAAGCATTTAGTACTACATCCAGAACAATCCATCTTAATACATTTTACAGGCACAGCAAAAAATATATATATGTATATTTCATGCCCACTTAATATTTCCGAAAGATTCCCCCCCCCCTGCCACCCCCTTGAAAAACATTTGGTCAACATTTTTGTTCTTGTTTTTTTCTTAATTAGCAGTATTATTTAATTGCTTACAGATAAAAATATTTTCAATTGAGTCGTTTTTGAAGTAAAACAATCTTTTCTTTCTAATTTTACATTTCAAATTCTATTAAAGTAAGTATTGGTACAGAGAATAGTAATTCAAGTGGCTTTCAGTTAAAGCATGAGTTGAGTTAGCTTTGATATCAAGCCAGGTATTTTGCAATAGTTTTTGACCATATTTAGTCTAATTCCCTCTAAGCTTTGAGGCAGAATAGTAACAACTTAGGTCTATCAAATTATTTTTAAAAAAACTTTTGAAAAGTCATGAATTGATCTGGTTTTGATACTAAATGCCTCAATTATCAATGGTAATTTGTTTTTTATTTGAAGTGTGTATGAAACAGGCTCAAGCAGACATGTTTTTTATGAAAAGAGCTATTTTTAACAATAATTGACTCTCATTTTCTAATCAATGAAAAAGAAACTTATTTAGCCCTTGCAAAAATAAGCAATTCAAGCCAAATCTGAGAAACAGCAAAAATTTTACCTTGGGAATGGATGAAATTTTGAGGGTAAGAGAAAAATCAATAAATTTTTTCAAAGCCACATATTAGATAGTTTACAAAAACTAATCAAATATAGTTTGTGAATAGCATAGTATTAGAGCAAATTTAAACTTACTCGAAATATAAAAGGGTGGGAAAGCCAGTAATATTAAAATGCTGTCGTACTACAGCATTTTCTGGTTTATTGACATCCATAGCAGCCAGGATCTAATAGACAAATTTATTATTATTTCACCTGACAATTAATATTACAAATTTGTAATGCAAACGAAAAATTTAATCTTGCTTACAGATTGTGACTTTAATTCTGCAGCTGCAGCTTCATATTCAGGCTTCAATCGCTTACAAAAGCCACACCCTATAAAAAGAAAAAAATCTTTAATAAAAGAAACATATGGTAAGAGAGAAGTAAAGAACAGTAAACGAATGCATCATTCCTAATCAATTCTCACACATAGTTTACAAAAATGCAAATTTTTGTATCTTGCCGAAGATGGAGGAAATAGAGCAAAATATTTATTTATACCAGGGTTTGTGATTTTTTTGTTTTTTTTTTTTAAATCAAAAAAGTCGGTTTTTTTAATTTAAATCAGATTTTTTAAATTCAAATCAGATGTTTTTTATTCTTTTAAATGTTCAAAAAATTTGTAGATATTAATTACTTTACATTTATAAACATATTACATTTTACACAATAGATGAATCCATTCAACTTACTTTTAAAATTAATATAAGTTCTCTAACTATTCAATAATATTTTAATATTTATAAATATATTACAAATGTAATGCTTAGATAAGATGTGATTTTGTTTTATGCTTTGCTTAAAGATAAGGTTTCTATTATCATATACGTTTTTGGTGTAACATAATACATTGAACAACTACTTTTCTGAACTCAGGGTTCTGTCCAGAATTTTTTACAGGGTCCGTTTTTTGTGAATAATTGAATAATTTTGTGAAAAATCAAATAATTTAGCTTTTTTTTTTTGTAAAAACAAAGTTTTAGAATTTCGAGATGGTTCAAACTGCAGTATTGACAAAAGTTGAGTGTTTTCCCCCTTTTCTGTTTTTCTGTTGAGAATATCATTCTTGAGTGTTTTTCTAGTTTTCTAGTATTGGGGGGGGGGGGGGTAACGCTCTCAGGGAGATGGGCATCCCTCAAGCATCAATATCTACCAGTCTACATTATGTTAAATAATACTAGAAATGTTATATGTATAGTATTTAAAATAATTGTAAGAAAAATATTCAGGCAGGGGTTCAACACTTAACTTTTTGACCCAAGACACTGTTAAAGAGCACAGAATTTTGCTGAAAACTTATAAATTCTATGATTTTTACAAAAAAAAAATATTTGTTTACCTCTTAACAAAGTGTACTAAACATCGAAAATTCGAAAAACATAACAGTCACAAAGGATGAAAAGAGCTTGCAATCCTCAAAGTGAAGGAATCAAAAGTATAAAAACGGCTTGTTAAAGAAATATTTTTAACAAAATTATTTTAGAATTGCATTTTAGAGTCCTATAATAAACATATCATTAACATCTGGACATAAATGAAGCAAAAAAATAAATAAACCATCGATTTAGCATTTTAATTCTTAACTCATAAAAGAAAATGGAATTTCGCTTCAAAAACTTGAAATAAGCGTTGCTACAAAAATAATGAGACTTTTCATTTATTTGCATCCTAATAAAGCAAAGTTTGCTTGAAAAATAAGAACAAAATATGATTCTCATATCAGATGTAAAAAGATTGCATTTTTCAAAATGTAGGCATTTAAAGAAAAACACAGTAAATAAGAGTTTATTTAAAGTTAATTCTTTTTAGCATCGAAAAATAAAACTCATATAATTTTCTCCCAAAATAAGAGTTAAACATTGGCGCACCGCCAGACGCTAAGTGGCAATAAGTTTGAAGTTCGTAACTCTATCTGAAGCGATCGCAATTTCCCCCCACCCCTACTATCCTTTGCATTTCTAAGTTCATTTTGCTGTATATTAATGTTTATTAAATCATGAGCAGGGAGGAAAGTGCTTATGACGCTTTTTCAGAAAAGTTAACTACAACACTGCTGCACAAATGCAAAATTATAAACCAAACTGAATTTCAGCTGTTAATTTATTTCAAAGAAACAAACAAGCATTATATTTATTTGGCTGTAGTAGATATTTATCGCTTACAGGAGCATTATAAAAGTTTTTTTTTTTTTTTTTGGAAAATTAGCAGATTTTGTATATGTTGATTCCTCTAATATAACTCTAAAAAAGGTTCCAAAAATTTTTGTTTTTATACACGGAAACATGCATTGTTTTGATTCAAGATTTGCTCTTTCAATAAACAATTTGTGAAAGATCCGTTTTGGTTTATCAGAATTTTGTGAAGGGTCCGTTTTGGTTTATCAGGATTTTCTAAAAGGTCTGTTTTGGTTGATTGAACTCTTGTGAAGGGTCTGTTAACGGACCCTTCACAAATTCAAATTTCCTCTGGCCAGACCTCTTGAACTATATTAGTCATGGTATATAAGAAAAAATCCAAATTTTTATTTTGTTCTAAACTGTAAACTTGGAGTAAAAGCAATACAGTGAAAATCTGTTACACACACAGAAAGAGGGATCTATGTGTGTGTGTGTTGAAGTTAAGATAGTACAATGCAGTGTAGTTAAATTTAGAGCAACACATTTTTAAAATGCAATCTATACTAATATTATAAAGAGAGAGGGCGGCTTATTGTGTGTTTATATGTTCAAAGTAATCTTCGAAACCACCGCACCTATTTGAAAAATTCCTTCACTACATGAAAGATGCTTTCTTACTGAGTGACATAGGCTATAATTCGAAAATATCCAATAAATAGTTCTTTTTTTATTCCAATTTAGGCCCGAATTTCCCAGAAATTCCCGAATATGGGAGTGAAAAATTACTTGCACACATTAATATTATATATTGCTGAAAAGGGTAGAATTTCCCGGATTCTAAACAATTTGTTTCAATGCTCTAACTTAATTACGGCAGGAGTAATTTACATTTTTAGCTCGAACTTTCTTAGGCTTAGCTGAAATTTAGGCACTACTTTCTTCATTAAATCTATCAATAAAAAGTGAAGGAATTGTCCCAGAGTTTTCTTTTTGACACCATTGGAAAAAGCGGCATTTTTTACTCCAAATCTCTCTCGACCTATGGTCGAAAAACTTAGCTTCTGTCTTCAAAGGAAAAAAGTTACAAGAATTTTTACATCAAATTCGAAAAATGTCATTTTGATTCAGGTTGTCAACCATTTTATTTTCGTGTTTCCACAGTTACGCTTTTTGAATCCATTGTTTCTTTCCTTATTTTGCATTTAATTTCTTAAACTTATTTTATTTTGTTTTAATATCTGTCGCCATTGTTTGGAAGGGTAATTTTGCATGGTGCTTTTTTTTTTTTTTTAATTTAGCCTGATTGTTGTTATATAATGATTGTTGTTCAATATAAGTTAAGATATTTTTTAAATTAATTGTTGAACATATGTCACTTGACACAATTTTTATTCTCAAGGTAGACGGGGCAAAGCCAGGCAAAAAAAGCTCTTAATATATAAAGATTTGAAAGCTACTGTTAATGTGATTTTATACTTTTTTGTTTGTTTGGTGAAACATTTATTATTTCCAAAGAAATAACATTCGCTTTACTCGCAAAAGGGCTAGGTTCCAGTAGCATGGTTGCTTGGCTCGTTAGGCGCTGAGCAGTTCAGTCTAGTATTACTGTTTTTAAAGCAACCGTAAATGTAATGCATTGTTTTTGTGATTTGTTTTGAAAGAAAAGAAACTTTTGATTTGATTTTATCCAAGTGAAATGTACGACACTTTCTTCTTTTTTTCTGACGATGATTTTTGAATGTTAAACTGGGTGTTTTTTTTTTTTTTTCCGTTAGACGGGTGGATTATGATAGCGTGGTTGCTGGGCCAGTTTGGCCATAAACAATGGAGTAGCGAAACTATTTTTACATTTGAAAGATATTACCTGATGTCTTCTTTTTGTTTATTTGGCGAAATATTTTAAATTGCAGTAAAAACCACTTCACTCACTAAATAGAGTTTTAAAGCGACAGTAAATCTAATTCAATGATTTGATAAAAAGTTTTTAATTCCAAAGAAACTTGAACATTTTTTTGTCTTTTTTCTTTTGAAAAGGTGGGTACGCATTTTATAAAAAGAAAAATGATCATTTCACATCAGAGGGGGAGGGGGGCATCAATTTTTTTTATTCAACTGACTTTCATTAAATTTTTAGCATGGGCATCACTGTGCGGGTACTGTTAGTTAATTTATAAAAGTAAAATCAACTGATTTTAATTAATTATTTTGTTAAAAAATCAATTAATTCAAATCAATTAATTTAAATCAATGATTTTTTTTAAAATCATTTGATTTAAATCCTGATTTTAATCACAATTTAAATTAAGCTGATTTAAATCAACGAACCCTGATTTATATGAGTAAAATATACTCACATGGGGCATAAAACATTACCATAATTGGCATTTTTTCTCTGTGCAATAACCTGCCTAATATCTAAAAAGTGAAAGCAAATTAAAACCTTATGAGCAAAACAATAGAAGCACTTCTTAAAAAATATATTATTACAAATTAAATCAGCAGTAAAAATGCTAAGAAGTTAAAAAATTTATGACAATTGTGTTAAAAGTTATGAAACCTTGGAAGCACAAAGGAAAACAATGATATTTTTTATGTGCATGAAAATATACATAGGATAACAGTTAAAAAATCAACTTATACTTTGAACTCCTTTAAAATTTTCCTCATTTCTTAACAGTGGTGACTGCAACTTATTCAAAAATCAGAAAATTGTCTTTGTAAAATCAAAACAATGTTACACATATTTTATTTCACCAAATTGATGTCTTTTGAAATAATTTAAATCATTGGAGTGGAAAATCAAGCTAAGTTAAAATATATTTCTCAAAATGCTTAGAGAAAAGCATTTTTATATCAGGCTTAAGTCAAAGCTGGATTTTTAAAAAAAAATAAGAATTTTTCTATTTCTACAGAAATGACACATAGCTTATTTAAAAAGAAACACTCATTTTATTTACGCTTTGCAGAAAAACCTTTCATATGAATCATATTATTTAAAACCGTCAAACTTATTTGGTAACCAAAACATCCTCCTTTCCATTGAAGCTACCGTATTACCCCGCATTATCCGGT